>NW_028225110.1:0-197500 GCF_056783735.1 Eptatretus burgeri | reverse complement strand
CTTTTGTTCTGTATACGTGCATGTTAATGTTTTGCATTCCTGACTGCATATGTTCTTGTATAATAAATGTGCTTGTTTAAATGTGCCCGTTTGTCGTGTCATTTTTCCCCCATTGAAGTGCCATATTGGTTTTTTTCAGAATACTAGTTGGTTTTTGAAGACCGATAATAGAATCGGGTTCGGCGAGGTCTGGCGATTATACCCTCTCGGTTATCCCAGAACGGAACGAACCACTGAAGCGGTTCGTGTCCAAACAGGCCTTCACCGAGGTACGGTCCCTCAGTCGGTTACCCACGCGAATACTTAGGTATATCGATATTCGGCGATTGACCCTGTCGCGCACGGTTAGAATACGGACTGGGCCGTGGTGTGCATTGAAGGCACACCCGTGACTGGTTCTCGGCATTGTTCCGGGAAGTCACGACCGAATTGTTCGTCCAGTGGGCGTACGGCCGCGATTCGGTTAAAAGTGGTCGTTCGCACGCCGGGCGGGTGAGGATTCGTAACACTGGTGTCAGGAGTGGGATTCAAATCCATCCCGCCTCCAACCAAATTAACGGGAATAGGATCAGGGGTGTGTAGAGCGACCCTCGATTCCCATTAAATTGCGAGTGGTAAAAATTTATTCCGAGAAGCAAGATGGTGTTTCAAGGCGAACGGGAGCAGGAGGGACTCGGAATGGATTTAGAAATGTTAGAATCCATGGCCCAGGATGAAATCCCCGAGCAGGACGTTCCCAATATGCAGGTTGAATTTCCCCCACAACCAAACCCAGAGTCCGAAATGGGCGCAGCCGCGGCGGCCGCGGCTTTCGACACCCCCCCCTCCCTCCTCCGTCAAAATCCTTCCCCAGCCCCCAGCGAAACCGCGACTGACAATGGCGGATCGATCTGACTGGAGTCATCGGACATCAACCAATTGATACAGATGATACAAGCCATGAGTGGGGAAGTGAAATACGAAATGAAAGAAAACGCAAATGAAATAAAAGAAGAAATGAATAACAAAATGGAAACAAACATAAATAAAGTAAAAACAAATGCGTGCAGGATGAATAACAAAATGAATGCGAATATGACAAACGAAATGGAAAATAATGAGGGGTGAGATGCATAGCATGGGGCGAGGCCTGCAGGCGAGCATAATCGCAGTCGCGTGCAACGAAGCGCGGACGGTGGAGTGCAAAATGGCGGCACCACGTGTTGGAGCGAACGAGCTTGGAGGGAGTGCAACGGCTGTCCGGCCCGCGATGGAAGCGGGGAGGACAAAGTAATTCGGGAGACGCTTTGGGCGAGACTCGTGCAGGTGACAGAAAAAGTGACGGTGACACAGAGGGAAAAATTAAATGCGGTGACTGCGACGTATAAGAGACACGTGGAGACGACGGATATAAAAAAAGAAATAACAGACACGGGAGGTAGAAACGGTAGAGGAGGGACTACACGAAAGTAAAGACGAGCACACACACATGGAGGTAGTGGAGGACGATGAGGGGGAGCTCGTGGAATGTGTCGTGACCCGGTGCAAGCAGCCGGATAGCCTCCTTCAGGAACGGGGGGAGGGAATATTCCCCCTTGAGGCGGATCTTGGCCAGGTGGGTCCGGTAGAGGGGGCGAGTGCTGTGGACGGGTGCACGTGGAGCTTGGGTGGTTTGGAGACCCCGGGACCCCTTGTAGTGGCACAAGTCCCTATTGTGATTGTCCCGGTATGTGTGTACACGAGTGTGGCGAAATGTGTGCTGAAAACCGCGCATAGCATGGGTGAAAGGAACAGCGTGTGCGAGGGAAACGGCGTGTGGTTTTGAAATGTTTGAGTAAAACGGCGCGAGTAAGTGAACGGCTGTGTGTGAGAGAGACCGTGTGTGAGGTCGCTGTATGTGAGGGAGATGGCGGTTGGCATGCGCGAACATGCAACCGCATGTCCCGGTGTGAATGTCATGTGGAGGTGTGTGAGCGTCGTGGCACGTGGGAGGTTGTGCGCGAGAGTGCGACGAAGACGGTGCCTGACAGTGGACAAAGGCTGAGTGGCAGCCGAAGCTGTTTTGGGGACCGTGCCGGGTTTGCACGGCAGCGCGTGCGGGGTCCGTGCTGTGCTACGCACAAGGCTGCCACATGCGCGCTTGCGGGAGTGAAGCCCGGTCCGTAAACGCACGCGGTGGATTAGCCGATCCCAAGGACTGACAGAAGGTCGGCTGGATTATGGATTTGGACCGGACAGGTTCTCCACGCGAGCGTGATTGTAAAGCTCCGACGAGCAGAGCACATGTGCTCGTGTGGGGAACCTCTCGAAACGCGAGGCTTGCTTTGAATGCTCAGAGGGACGTCATGGTCAGAATCCGGCAGGAGGGAAATCTCTGCCGGATGGTACCGTCCGAGGAGGGACGAGGTGCGCGAAGCGCGAACAGCGACCATGACTTCACGGGCAAAAGAGCGCGAGGTTGCGAGTTGCTGCGCTGTTGCGCGCATTTAAAAAAACAAAAAAAAAAAAAACAAGCCTCGTTTTGGGTGAACATGATTCCCGGGCAAGGGGTGGAAGAGCCCCTGATCCAGGCACAGGAATACAAGTTAGGGGGATGGGTTAGCTTTGTTAGACCGGCTCCATGGGGCAGGAATAAGTCCTCATGGGGCCCGTGGAATGGAATAGTTGGAGGGATTGTAGTTCAGATTTAGGACGGTAAATGGGAAGTAATATTTGGAGACATGGACAGACTTTGAATGTTTCGGGGGGGATGAAGCTTACCTTCGTAGTGTTAAATGGAATATGCTACTAGTTTAAGGGATGACGAGGGAGCATGAGTTCGTTATGGGATTTAGTGAGAACATTGGCAGTGAATAGCGATGGAGTGAAATGAAGTGGTGAAATGAATGGAAACATGTTGAGTGAGTGAGGCCAGCGGGCCTGAGTATACATGTTTGTATGTATGTGTATGTGTATATGTATATTTATATATATATATGTATAATATATATATATATATATATATATATATATATATATATATATATATATATATATATATATATATATATATATATGTGTATTTTGTCATTGGAAACAACTCGTTTTATCTCCTGTAATGGTGGACGCATTATTGAGTCTCGTTCTCACAGTGGAAGTATTGCATACTACCTATTGATGTGGTTTATATGTGGCAGTGTTTAAACTTCATGTCCTTCATTATTTTCAGGTGATGTTTATCCTGGAAATGTGGAATCCAGACGACACAACGGTTCATCTGTCTCAGAAACTTTAAGATGTGCTCCTGCAGAGGAAGATTCAGATGTTCATTTTACAAACGACAGCCCTGTCTGTTCTGCAACAGGTGAGCAGAAACGTGTAAAATAAACATGAACTCTTTTGAATTCTGGGTTTATAAAATTTTTGAAATCGTTCAATATTTTGCACTTTGAGTTTCACGAAAATAACTTCTTGTTTGTTTTTGCAGAACAATCAAGAAGTCCAGTTAGGCAGATACGATCCAGGAGGAGCTTGAGTGTGAAGATGTTGTCGATTTTTAATTTTCAATCCCAAGAAGAAGATTCAAAATACAAGTGTACATCTGTTAAAAACGGCGCAAAGATCAATATTAAATTAAACAAACCCAAAAAGGTTATCGATCGGCAAATGTGTTATCAGTGTAATATATGCAGTGCAGATTCTACTTCAACAAACATCAAAATACACATGAGGACCCACAGAGGAGAACGCCCACCCAAATCCTCTGTCTGTGATAAAGGTTTCTCTGTAAAAGGCCATTTAAATCGGCACATGAGTATCCAGACAGGAGAACGTCCTCACAAATGCTCCATATGTGATAAAGGTTTCTCTGAAAAAGACAGTTTGAAAATGCACATGAGATTCCATGCAGGAGAGTGTCCTTACAAATGCTCCATCTGTGATAAAGGTTTCTCTCGAAAAGGCCATTTGAATCAGCATATGAGGATCCATTCAGGAGTGCGTCCTTTCAAATGTTATGTCTGTGATAAAGGTTTCTCTCAGAAAGGCAGTTTGAATCAGCATATAAGGATCCACACAGGAGAGCGTCCTTACAAATGCTCCATATGTGATCATGGTTTCTCTCATCAAGGAAATTTGAAAAAGCATATGAGGATCCACACAGGAGAGCGTCCTTACAAATGCTCCATATGTGATAAAGGTTTCTCTGTAAAAGGCAGTTTGAATACGCATATGATGATCCACACAGGAGAGCGTCCTTACAAATGCTCCATATGTGATAATGGTTTCTCTCATCAAGGAAATTTGAATCGCCACATGAGGATCCATTCAGGAGAGCGTACAAAAAATTCACACAAAAAGAACAGACAAAAATACATGAACGAGAAAACGAAGCATTCTTTTAATACACCAGAATAAAAGAAGCCCCAGGTACAACACAAAAGTATCCGTAAAATAATCGGCAAAGAGTACCTACGCAGACTAAGACTAATTTTGAAGTCATCCCTCTCTCCAATGAACAAAACCAAAGATATAAACCAACTTGCAGTGCCGGTATTCCAATTTTGCTGTGTAATTATAAATTACATGAAACGAACGCTCGCCCTAACTATTCACAAGATGTTCCACAAAAACCAATGCATACCGAGGGTGTACTTACCTGGACAAGAACGAGGAGGTTGTGTGATGGAGCTTAACCAAGTGCACAGAACATCGTGTGTCAGACCAGCGGAGTATGTGAAAATCTCAACAGACAATCGTATGAGATTTGTTCACGACCAAGAAATCAACAAACCAGAAAAGTGATCCTTCTTCCATTTGGCAACAAACTTCAAAAAACCGGTGTAAATGATGGATACTGCACAGGAAAACGAAACAGAAACAAACACAGCCCCAATGATTGCAAAGAAGAAAAAAAAAAACGACAAAAAGAAATATCAGCAGATATACTCTGACAAATGGGAGTGATAAAAGAGCAGGAAGATTTAAAACAGAGCTTGACAGGACAGGGATTGACAAGCATGACCCAGTGGAATGGCTAAGAAGAGGTCTAATTAATTGGGATGGAGAACGAGGCATCATAAATGCTCATCATCACAAACTGATGCCTTTAAGAAAATGGTGGGATGTATGGACATCACAAACCAAGCACTACGTCCGGACATGGTGCTCAAACACAAAAAGGAAAAGTCAGCACTGTTCTTTGAGGTTTCAGTTCCCAATGACTGTGGATGACATGCCACAGAAATCAGAAAAATTAGGTCAAGATGACCTCAAAATTGAAGAAAGCTGAAATTGTACCAATGATAGTCGGAGTGAAAATTATACCAGTGATAGTCAGAGCTCGAGGAATGATAAAGAAAACCCTCACTGAATACTTGAATATCACTCTGAGAATATCATTCCAAACAAGCTCCAAGTGGAGGCTGTCAGAGGTTCAGTGAAGATTTTGAAAAGAGTCCTTGCAACGAGGCGATGAGAAGGACATTTCACAGTTTGGTTTTTGAATCATGATCCTTCACCAAAAAGGAGGTGGAGATTTTGAGTTCTGAGAGAACTTTCTCTCAACTTTTGAAATTCAAAAGAGAGAACATCCAATGAAAGCTGAAAAAAAACCCTCAAACAAACAAACAAATTAAATGAAAGAGGGAAAGACCAGCAGTTTGAAAATTTACTCCAAAGAGTGAATCAAAAACTAAGGAAATAGAAGCAGACTGTTGCAATCACCCCAGAAAAAGATGAACTCTTTTTGGAAAGGGATTTATGAAAATTGAAAAGAACACAACAAGAAGGCGAAACAGATCCAAAACTTGTGAAAGAAGAAGCGACATCGAGAGGATTAATTGTTAATTGCCTCAAGTGATAATTGCCAAACAGAAAATTATGAAACACTCACCAAGATGCCAAAATTCAAAAGCCCTGGTCTGGATGGCATCCCACATTTCTGGTGCTCTTCACAATCACGACATTGAGCTTATCCCAAGGAGAAAAGGCAACGGAATGAATGGTCGTCCAATCCTGATCTTCCCTTCTGAGTTTTCAACATGCAAAACACCATTTAAGGTCCACTCTCTCATCCTGACCCACTGTCTTTCGATCTTCACTCATTCACTATGTCTTTTGCACATGAGAAGGAGGAAAACATTCTTTCAACTCTCGACTTTTTGTTATATACATGGTGTCAGCTCATGAAATAACTCAGACACCAAACATATCGGTTCACAACATAACAAAGGGAACAGCAGTAGAAAGTGGAAACGTCAACAGCAGGGTGGAGGGGAAAATAGATGGAGACTGACAAATATGGGATGCAGGAAAGGATGAAGGCAAGAGTAAGGGGTGGACAAGTGGGACACATAAGTAAAATGTTGGAAGTACTGAGGGATTGTTTACCGGGTGTAAAAAACATCATGCTTTTGGATGGGTGATGACTTGAGATTGTGGTGAACAGATGTCTTCAAGACCTGGAGGGAAGAATCAGATTGAATCGAGTGTGGAATGTGGTTCCACAGGTTATGAAAAAAGAAATACATGAGTGCAGGTAAGCAGTGGTTCTGGATTTTGGCGGTTGAACCCTGAAGGGGTTGATGGAAGACTGTGTGCATCCTGCACATACCTCGGAGAGAAGATGCACATGGAGGGTGCAGGACCAGAAAAGAGTCGGAAGAAGATGGAGACAACCGACCTGTTGGCGATGGTGAAGTGATAGTCTCAGCTTCATCGTGAGAAATTCCAATGATCTTGAAAGCTTTCGTTTCCACGGCTTCAAGTTGAGCAAGATGTGAGCCACGGGAGCCAGCCCTGATGAAAGAGCATACTCCATTAAGCTGTGGATGAAAGCCTCGTCGGTGGATAGGAGCTCAGGTGTGCCAACGAAGGACTCTGCATGAAGGAGGATGTCCCGTCTGGTTTTGGAGGCCAACTTTGAATTGTGGCTTGCGTTGAGCGAGACCCAAGAGTTTGAGTGACTGAACCTCTTCAAGAGAGTTGTTGAGAAAGTCGATGGGTTTGTGGTACAGTCATTGGGGAGCAAAAGGGGAAGAGGGAAAGATGTTTAACCAGTTTGTGATTTTTGTCAAGGTCAAAAGTGAGGGAAGAGGTTTCTTTCTGTCAGAAGGATGAGAAACAGAATGTCAGAAAAACAGAAAAACAGAAACAGGGATGTCATGGCAGAGAGTGGAGTCATTAGCAAAGAGATAATGAGAATTTTCCAGCAAGTCTGTGATATCATTGATGACGATTAGGAATATGATGGGGCTGAGAACACTGCATTGGGGAAAGTCCAGCCTTGACAAGGAGAGGAGAAGAAAGAGTTCTGGTGAGAGCCCCGTGTTGGCTTCAAGAGTGGAGTTGGCCTTGGATTCAATAGGAAAACAGTTTGGAGAGCATGTGGGATGCCAGACCATATCGAAAGCTCAAGATATGCCCAGAGAGACGGCTTTTATGTGTCTATTAAAGGCCTCCAACCATTGTTGAGAAAGTAAAACTCGCATGTGCAAGTTGGAGTGACCTGGTCTGAATCCAAATTGATGACTTGAGATGAGACTTTTGGATAAAATGAATGATTTTACGTCAACTGTGATGATGGATTCCACGACATTGCTATGTTTGGAAGTGAGCTTCCAGTGTTTGAAGAAAATATTTTAAAATCCTTTTCCAGGCCTCTTGTTAGGTTTTTCCTGCATAATTCTGAGTGCAGCCAAGTGAGATTTCGCTCAAAAGTTCTGCAGGTTTAAAAAAAAATAAATGCAGAAGGTGAAATGGGAACTTGTCTTTCTTCAACAGTTTATTGAGCATTGCAGGTGGAGATTGATGAAAAACCCCAAAGATAAAATGAAAACTCTGTCGAGATGCAGTCATTGATAATTTAGGTTACAAACTTCAGGGAAATACTTTCACGAATTCAATGATAGATTCTGTTACATTAAATATAGTTGAGGAGTAAACATGTCACTGATGCAATTGACTCGTCATTGAACAATTTTGATTGACTATCTCCAGTCATAAATTCCTGTGTTCACCAAAGAAGACATGATGGTTTAAAGACAAATGTACATTCCAATCAGATTCATGACTGCAATTATTCTCCAGTTGAACGGTAAAAATATTACAGCAAATCAACCAAGAACAGGAATAGTAAAATTGTTCTCCAATAAATGATCCACAACACACGTGTCATGACTGCTTGTTTTTACTGAATGCATCAGTTAGTTCTGTCTTTCCAAACTCAGAATAAGCAATGTTTCATGCTGTGAGAAATTTGTGCAGTATTTTTGTATTAATATGAACATGACAGTAATAACAGGCAAAATATTCAATGATGTCAAAGAACCATATCACGCCAGAAGCGTGGTCAATTCAAAAATGCAATCCAACAAAAGAAACATATATCACACTTGAAGTGGGGTTGTGGAAGAAAAATAATTAATTATGTCTTGTGAAATGTATAATGTGCTGCACCAACCATTTTCTGTCATTTGAGGTGATGAACTGATGATACTCATTTTCTCTTGTGTGCTTTTAAATGCTTGTAAATGTCTCATCTGTTGCAAAGCATTGGAATTAACTTAAGTCGATTTGTCATCATGTGTAGTGTTGTTCACCACGAAGAATCATGGAAGTCTGTTTTAAAACCCACTCGCCCAGTAACCGGGCAGGTTGGAATGTTCGGCTGATAAGCTCGCAGCTGAAAAGCTCAGGGTAGTTGGAGTTGCTTGCCAATATATATCTCTATCTTGTCAAGCATTGTACCTAGTCCCCATCTCTCACAATGTTTCTTTGTCAGTTCCCCATTCCTCTTCCTATAGAATACTGTGTTTGGTCATAAAATACTGCACACAGCTGTGTTTTCTCAGAACACCCCACATTTTACCTTGAGGCTGGAATGTTCTTGGCTTGGAAACATCTTAACAGGCCATTGAGATGTCAGTAAGCTTTTATAACAAGTGCTGTTCTTTGTGTAACCCATGCCCCCTCCTTCACTCTTTTTCTGCAAATAATTTTGCTCGAAATGTGATAGGTTTGGAAAAACAGAACGGAGTGAAGGAAGTTCACAGCATCTCATCTTGGTGTTGATCTGTGTATTTGTTTCTTGCAGTGTACACGTAAATAAGTGATTCAACTCTCACTGGAACTGGTGTTATTGGCGTGACGTTTGATTCCACTGGAGGTTCCAGTGATTCCACCAAAGAAGTTGGCGCAGTGAGCAGGGCTCGCAACATTCCGGAGGTGGTGGGGGGTGGGAGACCGAAGGTCAAGGTGACATCGGTTGAGGTGATGCGGACGCAGGTGGCCAGCTGAAGGGGCAGGAAAGGGGACTGCAACAAATTCCCTTTTCTGACTCTTTCACTGGGTCCTGCATTCACGCAAGTCATGTGCCTTGCCTCTGACCAAACTGGGTGACGTGAGCCTGAGGAAATTGAGTTGTCATTTATTGGGATCTTCGCGCTGTAAGATCTGAATTCAAACCAGGTTTTGGCAATCCGTGCCAGGAAAGCTGGATTTTGTGACACATGCCATGAAGTTGGATTGTGAGAAATCCGTGCCAGGTTTGAATATTTTGATCCGGGCATTCAAACATTCGAGGGGCTTGGAGAGCCGCTCCGCTGATTTTGAGTCACAGCACGAGCAACTGAAAGGTGCCTGCTGATTCTTCGTGGGCACGTAAGTGAGGTGCTGCATGAGGTTGACGCTCAATGCACTGTGCTTTCTGGTCCGAAGTTGTTGATCAGCGCTGTATACTGAGCGCTGTGAAATCTGGAATGTTGGAACATCTGTTGAGTTATGCAAGGATCAAGGACCCTTGGCTTGAGGTATCCAGGATTCAGATGAGTGCAGGAGGACTTGCAGTCCCATGGGTTAACATCATTTTACAAAATGTTTTGGGCCCCTTTTTGCTGCTGGATGGATGGATGGATGATTGTGACTTGAACTTTTAAGGATCATTTTTGCTGTTTGACAAATGTATAAGCCTGGTGTTGACCTAATGGTAAAGATGGTGAGCTTGGGTCATGGGATCCTGAGTTGAAATCCCACTCTGCTGTTGAATTAATACCAGAAAGGGTTGACTCTGCCTGTTACCCTTCCATGGTCGGCAAAATGAGTGCCAGTTTGCTGGTATCTTGTGTTGGCGTGGTGACCCACTCAGGATTGTGCCCAATAGCCAACGAGACTGTTTATGCGGCACCAACGCTCTGCACAGAGTATGGTCCCAATGGATGAATGTATGACAGTGATTTATATTTGTAAAAACACGATGAATTGTGTGTTCAAGATGATTGTGGAATTGAGTCTTCTCAAGTACATTTGATCATTTCCTGAAACTGTTTTGCAGTGGAACAATGTGGAATGTTTCATGGTGGTGTGAGGTCAATGTTCTGAACGTATTGATGAAATAGTTTGTGTACGCGTGTGTGTCAGTTTGTGTGAGCTGGAAGTATATCCTGAATAAGAAAACTGCCAAAAAGGTGAATTGGAAAGTGTTTATGACGGGGAGTTATTATTGTCAGAGAAGATCACCTTGACAAAGTGTAGAGTATATCCAGTGATGTTATGACAAATGCCACTGAATATTTTAATAGACAAGAAAATACAGTTGTCTTCTGTGTGGGAGAATTATCATGAATTTGTAATCTACACTGGCCCCATGATGTTTGGTGTGGGGGACACGGAGCGTCCAGAAGTGTGCAGGGTCTGTGCCTGGCTGTGTCGCTGTCAAGGAAGAGTTGGCGGAACAATTGACAGTCAGGGGTTGTATAAATTGTTGAAGAAATTTCCTCTTCAAGCATTTGTAATTGGTGTTGCCAGATCAATGCGTGAACGAATAAAGACATTGTTCCTCACTCATATAATATTTTTTGAACTTTTGTAAAATGTTTCAGTTGAGAGGATTCCCTTGCAAATATGATTATCCACGTATTCTGTTCCATTTTCTTTTTGTAAACCATCCATCTTCCTTCAATTGCGATTGATTTGTCTTTTTTTTTTTTTAAAACCATGTTACAACCTGGAAATATTGCATAAGTTCCAGGAAGACTTCAGTACATCTTTTGGTGCATGGTGAAACATAACTTTAGATATTTCTAATTCAGGAAACAAATTTAATGAAGATAATGCACGGATTGTTGTGGATACGCATTGTGGGAGCTGCTGAGGTTCTACGAGCTGAACCAGTCAATGTAATGTTGTTCTTTATCAACACTGAGGACGTACCGAAGTAATGATTCACTCCCTTGATCTGTGTTACTATCTGTACCTCCAAATCCTGTGGAACCTCAAAGGGGCTGTTGTGCTCTTTTCTGATTGGCTGTTCTTGGGCCTTGCCGACATTGTTACCTCCACCACCGAAGGTGAAGGTGGTGATGTTTTCACCCCTTTGTCTGTTTGGCTGTGCGCAGGATATCTCAAAATGTTGTGGACGGATTCGGATGATGTTTTGTGGAAAGGTTGTGTGTGACATGAAGGAATTGATTACATTTTTTGAAGATCCGAATCCAGATCCAGATCTGATAATTTCAGTGATTCTTCACCATTGAGAGATGGGGCTAAACTAATATAAAGCACGATATCTCCATAAGTTGTGAACGGATTCGGATGAAACTTCGTGGACAGGTTGGGTGTGTGACAAGGAGGAATTGATTTGATTTTGGTGAAGATCCGAATCCAGATTTGGCTGCAAGAATTACTTCATTTTCTAAGTGATTCTTCACCATTGAGAGACGGGGCCAAAAACGATAACATGATGTACCAAAACGTTAATGGGCCCGATCTGTTCATTGTGACATTATGTGGCAAAGGTGTGCCCTCCACCAAGTACCCTTCCAGTTAATGTTCTGAAAGGTCTCTCCACATTTCTCAGAGGCAAATGTGAAGGCTTCCCTTCACTCTCACAGAGATTTGCTGAATGAGAACCTTCACTGTCATCATCGTGTGCTGTGTGAGTTCGTGCAGGAGCGAGTGCCCATTGAGACACAAAAGAGCTGGCTGGCTACCTGTGAGGAAAGGTGAGTACAAAAGGCAGAATGTGAAACTGAGGTTAAGAGGCTTGGGATAGAGAGAGTGCACAAGCAGGGTCATTCACCAATGTGTGTGCCGTCCATGGGATGGACATTAAATGGGAGTCCCATCTGCTGGTATGAGTTTGTGGATGTTAAACATCCCACGGTGTCCTTCGCGAAGAGTCAGCGAGCTATTGTTGGCATCCTGAACAAATTACAAATTCCTGCCCGAACCAGTGGAGGGCACTGTATCAGCGGTACATCCACACCCTCAGGTGATGATGCTGTCCTGCCACCTTGTGCTGCACACGAATGAAGAAGAAGACTTCTTTGATTCTGAAATATAAACCCCTTTAATATCGATCTAAAAATGTAATTTTATCTTCTTTATTGTTGTCCAACACCGTTTCAGATACATTTGTGTGTTTTTCCACCATTATTCCTCTTTTATCCTTTTCGTGAACAGAATTCCCCATTCATAAATTGATCTGTGTCCAACAGGGCTGTTCAGAGGGAGTGAATTTACCTCTGAACTGTCCAGTCTGATTTGATGATCATCCTGACCATGCAGTGTCGAATGAAGAGCTCGTCTTGCTCGTGAAGGCTCGTGTCTAACTGTTTGTGGCATTTTTGGTTGGACAAAGGGTTGATGTCCGAAAGGTCATCTTTCCCTCTCCTGTAACTGAGGATAGGAATGTCCTTCCTGGTGATTCCATCCGTTTCATGAAATAACATTGGTGCTTCGTCAGTGGGACGTTTGGTCACAAGTGAGCAGTCCCTCAGATGGACCTTGTGCTTCGTGTCCCCTCTGATAGTTTTAGTTTGGAGAAACAAAACATCTTTCGATGTCTTTCATGAAGAGTTGGCAAGTTATTTCCAGCACTCTGACCAAATTACAACAACCTGCCTTCACCAACTCCAATCACATCTGCTTTCCCAACCACTTCCTGAAAGACTTGGCCCAATCTTACATGTTCTGAGCCCTTGACCTCTTACTCGAAGACATGGTAAACGAGAAACTGGCTCATCCAGACGAAGAAGAAGAAGAACAATTTTTGAAATTGACTTCTCATTTCCACAATTCACACACATCTGAACACTGTCGTGTTCTGTACATTGATATTTTTCTTTTACATCATCTCTTTTGTGTTGATTTTACCTCTTCTTTCCAGGATCTCTCAATCAGAGTGAAGATGATGAGAATGATGATGGTGATGGGTCTGAGTCGAATGAGGACGAGCTCACTGTTCAGCATCAAGTGGTAAGCAAGATATTGGATTACCTTCACACAAGGCTTGGTGTTGGCTTGATGGGAAAGATGGCTGGCTTGAGATCTTCAGGTCATGACATAGAGTCGTTACTGCACCGATGAATTAGCACCAAGTGGGTTGACTCAGCCTTTCATCCTTCTGATGTTGGGAAAATGAGTACGAGCTTGCTCGTAACAGGGGCACTGCATCAGTGGCACATTTCCCTCTCCCCAAGAAAATGAGACAGCCCCAGGCTGCACACAAACAAACCAGATAGGCACTCGGTGGAGTGCGTACCTCCTCCATGTTATACCTGATCCACAAGAACATTTCGGACCAAATACATTATTTATATATCATGCCATGCAGTCCAATGTCGTTTTTGTCCAAATCTCTCGTTGGTGAACAATCACTTCATATCCAAGGAAATCAGGCACAGGTGGAGGCCATTCAGCCCATCATGCCTGCTCGAACACCACACTCATTTATCAACACAAGATCCAAGGAAGAAAATGCAAAAAAAATGTTTTTAATGAATGATTTTTTTTTGTTGTTGTTTTTGTATTTTTTTTTTCTTTTTCTTCCCCTCAGGGGAGGGGGTATGGGCTTGGATAAAAACACACATCAACAACCACACATCCCCCCTTGACAAGACCCCACCAACAGCACTCCGTCCACATGCACACAATCACCCATCAATACTCAAACTCCCTAAAAGTCTGATCAACATCCCTGCACACCTCCATCTCCATAACTTCCAGGTACCTATCGAATTCCAATTTAATTCTTATCTGCTGTTTCTGCTGCCACTGCCTTTCCAGGGAGGCCATTCCATGCATTAACTCCTCTCTGAGTAAAAGTCCCCTCCCTGACTACCATCTTCACTCTCCCCTTCTTTACTCTCAAGCAATGGCCACTGGTCCTATCCCTGTCTATGCTGTTAAATAATTCATTTTCACTTATTTTATGTCGACATTTCATTATCTTACACATCTCTAGATTTCCTCGTAACCGCCTTCTTTCCAGTGTACAAAGCCCTGTATCCTTCAACCACTCCTCATAACTGAGTCTATCTCGGCCTGGAATCAATCCCGTCGCCCTGCACTGAACCCTCTCCATGGTGTCGATGTCCTTCCTGAATTGTGGTGACCAAAACTGCACACAATATTCAAGATGGGGCCCTCACTAATTTCCTGTAAAATGTGAACACCACCTCTTTTGATCCATAAATGATCCCCCGAATACAACTGAAAACCCTTTTTGCTTTACCAATAGCTGCCTGGCATTGTGCTACCTGCTTACCTCCCATATCTATTACCAGCCCCAGATCCTTCTCCTGTGTGACACGCTCCAAAATTACCCCTTACATCCTGTGATCTCTATTTTCATTGCTCTTCACCATCCCAAACACCTTACACTTGTTCAGGTTAAATTCCATCTGCCAATCTTTTCCCCAATCGATACAAGCATCATGCTTTCCTGAATCTGATCACCACCCCCTCTGCTATACACCGTACTTCCAAGCTTTGTGTCATCTGCAAATTTGGAAAGCTTACTCTTTACCCCATTATCCAAATCGTTGATGTAAATAATGAATATTAATGGTCCGAGTACTGATCCCTGAGGTACCCCACCACTTACCTCCTCCCAGAAAGACATCCTCCCACTCACAGCCACTCTTTGTTTCCTTCCACTCATCAAAACAAGTTCGTATTGTGAACATACCCTGTGGGAGTTCATTCGTACAACTCTCAGGTGAGGGATAGCACGGACGACAGATAGTTTTGAAATTTGTTAAGATTTTCATCGCATCAGAAAAACAAACCAGAACACCTCACAAGAGTGAGGCTGGTTTCATAATCATCACTTGCGACTTCATTTTGCATTTGCCATCGCCCAGCGCATTTAATACATCTATTTTTGAACAACAATTTTAAGAAAACGGGCCGAAAGGGCCATTTCTCGGCCCAAAGGACCGGAATCGCACTTTGGGCTCAGTTAATGCCTGGGGAATGGTCTCGAGAATATTCCTGTCAAGTTTGGTTTGGTTCAGTTGACTTCTAACCAAAAGATAATTTTTTAAAAATTGGGCCAAGAGGGCCGTTTGTCGACCCAAATGGGCCAGAATCTCACTTGGAGCTCAGTTGTTGCCTGCAGAGTGACCTCAAGAATAGACCTGTCAAATTTGGTCCGGTTTCTTTCACGAATAACCGAGAAATAGCAATTTTAAGAAAATGGACCCAAAGGGCCGGAATCGCACTTTGGCCTTAGTTACTACCTGGAGAATGGTCTCAAGAATAATTCCTGTCAATTTTCATCGAATTCTGTTTCCGAATGATGGAGAAATAGACGTTCAAATGAACTGTACACAAGAAAGGAGAGAATGCCAGCGGGTCTTCCACCCCACGGGGAAAAAGTGGTACCTCATCAAATGCCTTCTCAAAGTCTAGATTTACGAAACGCATTGCCTCTCCCTCATCCACCCAATCACACACTGCTTCTTAGAACTCTAAAAGATTTATTAAACAGGAACTACCTTTGGTAAACTCATGCTGACTTCCATTAATGAGTTTGTATTTGTCTCAATGTTTCCTCATCTGATCCTCAATGAATGTCTCCAACACTTTCCCCACAACTGAAGTCAAACTAACAGGTCTATAGTTTCCCAATTCTTCTCTGGATTCTTTCTGAAATTATGGTGTTACGTTTGCAACTCTCCAATCCTCCGGTACCTGTCCTGACTCCAGGGAATGATTGCAATTATCCATCAACATCTCGCTTACCTGCTCGGCTTCCTCCATCAATACTCTCGGGTAAATATGATCTAGACACGGAGCCTTATCTTCTCTTAGATTACCGGGCTGTTCCTTTATTTCCTCCACTCCAACCTGGATCTTCTGGAAAAGCCCTTCCTCACCTCCTTGATCGATACTCTCAGCCATTGGAAATTCTCCTGACTGTTCTTGTGTAAAAGTTGAAGAAATATACCTGCTTTATAAGCCTGCCATCTCACCTTCATCACCAACCACTCTCCTGGTGCTCTTCCTCAATGGGCCCACACTGATCCGAACCTGTTATTTTCCTCTGATAAACTGAAAGAAAGCCTTATTGTTATGTTTAATATCCTTAGCCATGTCCTTCTCATACTCCCTTTTGGCTTACCGAGTTTTTTTCTTCACTTGCCTCTGTTAACTTAGATTGTGATATAAATCGAACTCCAGTCCTGTTATTTTAAACCTAATAAATGCCTTCTGCTTCTCCTTCATAGCGTTCCTTATCTCACTACTCAACCACCCTGGTCTCTTTCTACTTCTCGTTTTACACCTCATTGGAATGTACTTACTCGGCACTCTATACATTGGATCCTTGAAGGTTTCCCATTTTTCTGATGTTGATTGTCCTGTTGTTAGAGTTTCCCACTCCACATCACCCAATTCTCCCCTCACCCTCAAAGTTTGCATTCCTGAAATCTAATAGCCTTACCCTACAATCCTGAACTCTAACCCTTAACAGAATCTTTGCACACACAATGTTTTGGTCAGTTTCTCCTAAATGCTCCCCAACCACCACCTCCTCCACCATCTTGAGATCGTTCCTTAAAAAGAGGTCGAACACTGCAATCCCCCTCGTGGGCTTCTCCACAAACTGGGTTAAAAAGCAATCTTGGAATAAAACTCGGAAATCCTCATCTCCTCTTCCCTTTCCCTGTTCCTGGACCCAATCTATCACTGGCAAGTTAAAGTCCCCCAAAATCAAAACTCTTCCCTTACCACATGGCCTTTTGAATTCTTCATGCATTCCTCCTCCTTCCTCCTCTTCCTTCCCATTCAGAGCCCCATAAAAGCATCCTCCCAGTATCTTACTGTTTTTACAATCTCCAATATCCACCCATACAGAATCCTCAACATTTATTCCTTCCTTGATGTCACCCCTTTCTCTTGATACAATGCTGTCCTTCACCCAAATTTCTACCACTCCTCCTATTCTCTCCTTCCGATCACACCAACACACCTTGTAGCCTTCTAATCCTGTCCTCCAGTTACTCTCCTCCTTAAACCACGTCTCACTCACTGCAACTATATCGTACTCCTCGCAATCTACTTTGGCTTCAAGCTCTTCCATCATATGATTTGAACTTCTGGCATTGGTATGAAATACATTGAACTTTTCCTTTCCTGAAATTATATTTTCCTGCCTGGACTTACTCATCATAATTACATCATGTGTTCCTTCCTCAATACCTTTTCCACCCTCCTCTGACCTAAAAAACATCCTCTATTCCTTCCTCAATTCCCACTGTAAACCTTGCTGCCCCCTTTATATTGTTACGGCTGTGGAAATTCACAAACCACCATTCAGGTCCTGTAGGTGAGATATCTCTTAAGTACATGTGTAGTTAGCCCCAAACCCGTTGTTTAGAGGGAATTATTGTGATTCATTCGGGCTGCGACGCTTTGAGAGAGCCGTTTTTCTGTTCTATCTTTATTTTGAACCAACCACGCTCCAACCGTCAGACAACAACAACAACGCCAACAGCCACGACCTTTCCCTTCACAACTCGCTCCCGCAAACATCGCATCACTGCCATTCCAAATGGCACCATGGCCATCGGCCACCGCTGGAAACCCTCCACCACCTTCACCTCCCTCCTTCTACAGCCATTCTCGCACCACCTGTGAGCACCGAGCGTCGGGCTGTCCTGGGCTTGTACAAGATACGCGCCGAGCCGCGAGTGCAAATAGCGGCCTTTTTGAGGAGAATTTGGATCAGGAATGCAACACGCCCACTTCTGATCCGTCCAATTGGGAAGCGCGGGGAAGCTTGGCCCCGCCTGCAGGCGCGTCTGTCTGGAATCGAGATATGCAAATTCTAGGATCAGGGGAGATTCACGCCCCTTTTCTTCCGTCCAATCGGCGAGCGTGGCTCCGCCCTCGAGGAGATCCTGATCCGGAAATTTGCATATTGGGTTCTCCTGCCGGCCTATAAAACGCCGAGTGCACGGCAGAAAAGGAGAGCCAGTTTGGAAGAGCGAAGAGTTGTTGCGCAGAGAGTTACTTTTTGGTTGGAGTTGGAGGCGCAGGCAGTCAAGTCGGGTTGGAGAGCGGAGTGGAGTCGGGAGGCGAAGGCGTCAAGGTGGTTTTCTGCAGTCGGCTGAGGAGAATTGGGGGAAGAGTCCAAGGAGCTCGGGTCCGAGGCAGGGAAGACGGCAGTCGGCGACGAGGTCGCGGTGGGATTGCTCGTCGCGGGACCCAAGCCAGTCAACCATTCTCCTTCCCCCAGGACATCAACAATCCCCCCCTTTCCCCCGCGCTGAGACAGTGCAAAAAGGGGGCCCCGTTCCCACCCCACTCCAAGCGGTGCCAACGAAACTCGCGAACGAGCACGAAGTTGGGGCATCGCCGCGCAGCCACATTTGTGGCTCGTCACGATGACGCGGGTAGGACCCCTCCGGTCTCGCGGACCTGACCGCTCCTTCAGGTCCCACGCACACATTGGCCTACGGGCCCGTCTGCCCCCTTGCCTATGAGGGTGGCTTCTTTCCTTTGCTTTTGAGTAAATGTGTGTCGGCGCCGTCTGTGAAGTAAAACGTATAAATGCTGCCGTGTGTACGCGTATTCGGTCGTATCTCTGCGTCATTGTTTCTTTTGTTGCATTTGATATATGTGCATTCTGTTTGGCTGTATATGTGTGCTCTCCGTGTGCCGCGGAATAAATGTGCATTATGTTGAACTGTTTTCCCGTTTCGCTTCGTCTTTTCTTTAATTGAATCTTCATCTTGCTTCACGTAAAGGGTTCATTTGTAGTGGGCTTAAAACGCCCGATAATTAATCGGAACCGTCGAGGCCGACGATAACACCGCTCGGTTATCCCGATAGCACGGAACGGATCGCTTAAGCGGTTCGTGTCCGGAGTCGGCCTGCGGCGAGGTGCGATCGCCGGTCTACCATCCGCGTGGGTACTTTGGTAGGTCGAGTTTGGCGAACAATCCTATCCCACGCAGGGGGCCGATTGGCACGATTGTGGTGAGGTCAAAAGGCCCACCCGTGACTGGCTGCGGGCGATAGTTCCCGGAGGGTCACGACAGAATTGTCCATCCGGTGGGCGACGTGCCGCGATTCGAGTCACGTGGCCGATCGCACGCCGGCGGGCGCGAATTCGCAACAATATTTAACGTACGGCCATCATTCTCGAAACTCTCTTTGTCCCCCAAAATGATTCCCACTGCTTCTGAAATGTAAAACCTTCCTCCACACACCATTCTTCCAGCCATTGGTTGACGTCTGTTGCTTTGCTCATAATTTCTATGTTTCCTAATCCTGGGAGAATCCAAGAAAACGTGACCTCACAACCCTTTGCTTTTAGCCGCTTTCCCAATATCCTGTATCTATTTTTCAAAACCTCTGCGTAAACTTTCCCTCCATCATTCGCACCGAGGTCACCACAACCATCTTCTTCCTGCTCTGACCTGATTCAATGTTGTTTTCCCTTCCTTCAATGTCCCGAACTCCCTCTCCTTCAAAACTGCACAGAATTCCATGTCAACGATCCTTCCTGCAGAATGAAGAATTGACACATTTAATTATCTCATCACCAACAAAAACGTCTCCCACACCTCATGTCCACCAATTTCGATTTCTGCACCTTCACCACTTTCTTCACCCAATGCACCCCACCACTACCTGCACCCGTTGCACACACACCACTTCCTGCATCCGCTGCACACACACCACCTGCACACGCTGCACATCCTCCACTGCACCTCCACCACAGATTACACCCGCTGCACCTCCATCACTGCCTGCACCTCGCTCCACTTCCACCACTGCCTGCACACTGCTGCACTTCCACCACTGCCCGCACATCGCTGCACTTCTACCACTGCCTGCACCCCGCTGCACCTCCACCACTGCCGGCACATGCTGTACATCCACCACTGCTTGCAACTGCTGCACACCCACCACTGCCTGGAGCTGCTGCACCTCCACCCTGCCTGCACTCCGCTGCACTTCCACCACTGCCTGCACCCCACTGCACCTCCAAGACTGCCGACACATGATGCACATCTACCAGTGCTTGCAACTGCTGCACCTCCACCACTGCCTGAACCCGCTGCACCTCCACCACTGCCTGAACCCGCTGCACCTCCACCACTGCCCACACCCGCTGCACCACCCTCACTGCCCCCCCCCCCCCGTTCTGTGATTCCCTCATCGAGTCGTCTCTTGGCTTCAGATGTGATGAACTTTGTATGGGTGTTTGAATATCGCTGTGACTTGATGGCGATTGGTTTGAATTCGGTAGTTATTATGATTACTGTTAAAGGAGGTTTTTCTCTACCAAAGGTTATCTCGATTTTCGAGTGCTGTTTTAATCGGTCGTTTCCCAAGAGGAGATCTTCACATAAATTCCGGAGTACCAGTAACTTTACAACACGACAGGTGAATCTCACTTTGGCGAGTTCAATTTTACGGTTTCCCTGTACTCCAGACCCTCACGAGGTTGAAGCCATGGTTACTCTATGTTCGGCTGGGTAGACCTTCCATTTATGGTCTTTTACCATTTGTGCTGCTGATAAAACTCTCAGAGCTGCCGGTGTCGATCAATGTTTCCACCGCATGGCCATTTACAATCTCTTTTGATAAACAACATGGTGAAGCGGCCACCACCTTCCCTTCCACCAGCTACTGAAATTGATTTATTTACCTTTGCGGCACACCGGCATACCCAAACGTGATGTCCATTGTTTTCACAGTTGTTGCAGGTGGCATTCCAGGTTGGACATCTGTTTCGTGAATTCCTCCTCTACCCACAAAATAAACATGAAGCAGCTGCAGAGGTGGTTGGTGAGGGTGAGGTCGAGGTATCTGGTTCCTCAGGTGAATTTTCCTCTTCCCTTGTTTCAAGAGGCTCTCGTGGAGCTTCTCACGTTCCCACGGTAGCAGCATTTATCGAGAAAACAGGTGGCCCGTAGGACTCGGATTGTTTCTGGGCCACATCTCCAGCCCGAACTTGGTCTGAAGCTGTTTGAAGGTGCAGTGTCACATTTTCCAGCAGGCACTGTCGTATCCATGCAGACTGCAGTCCATGTATGAATGCCTCTCGGGAACCATCATCTCCATTCTGCTGGGCAGTCACACCCTGGAAGTTATAATCTTTGTGTAATCATCTCAGAGCTTGCATGTCTTGGTTTCGCGTCTCACCAGCCTCCTGTTTGCGTGTGGTGAGATGTCTTCCATATATCTCGTTCCTCTGCTTCAGGGAGAGCGCCCGGAGCACGTCAATGGCAGCGCCGCATGTTCTGCACCCGGAAAAATGTTCACAGGCAGCAGGTGAGACGTGATTTATAACGGTGTTCAGCCTGTCCGGGTGAAGATCCTCGATGCTGTAAGATCAGTGGTTCTTAACCTTTTTACCACCACTCCCCCTCCAGAAGTTGGTCCTTGCCTCCACGCCCTCCCCCCCCCAACATCTTCAACCAAATCATTAAAAATCCCTCCTGAATTAAAAGGAAAAACTGAAAAAATGTGTCTTTTTCGTCTTTGTTCAATAAAAATAATTCTGTAGAAGCAACACTCGTATACACAGCATATTTCATGAGATACTGGACATTCTTTCTTCGCCACCAGATGTTGAATGTGTGGTGGAATGCCAGAGAGAGCACAACGCAAGTCCCCTTCAACATTCAGCCTGTTTCTGTACTTGGTCTTGACAGCAACGAACGTGGAAAATGCAGCTTCACAAAGATACGTTGAACCAAACATTGTCAGAATCCGAAGAGCTTGATGTGAGATCAAGGGTGAACGGGAAGGTACGTGACCCAGAACGTCTCCAAATCCAGTGTTTTTGAAGTCTTCTTCAGCCGAGGAGTTGAACTTCAACTCAACAAACTCCTCTTGCACTTCGTCCGAAAAATCAGCTTCTTCACATTGAAATGGGTTCCTCATGAATTTCCACGCTTCGCGCTTCTCATCTTTATCCGGAAAGTATCTGATGAATTCTGCTTTCAATTCAGTCAGATGAGTAATTATTTGTTTCTTTAACTCAGAATCAAGGTCACTGTGAATGGGAGCAGAATCCAAGTTCACAAAACTGGCTGTATTTCCATCCTGAATTCGACATTTCCAGAAGTCGAGTTTGTCCATGAAGGCTCAAATGACGTCATGGTGCATGATTATGTTGATGTTTATTCCCTTGGAGTTTGAGGTTGATGCCATTCAGCGCTTCAAAGATGTTCACCAGGAAAGCTGGAGAGAGCAAAAATCCTTCAGACTGGAACTTGTCATGGAGATCTGCTTTCTGTTGTGAAACTAGAAATGTTGCCACTTCTTGTGGTTGTTCCTAAAGCCATCTGAGCGTGTTTCCCTTCAAAAACCATCGTACGTTTGTGTGGAAAAGCAAGGATTGATGTTCAGAATCCATATCAACACACAGCTGTTTGAAGAGACGACTGTTTTAGGCTCCAGCGTTGATGAAGTTGACGACCTTGATAGCCTGGTTCATGACATCCCTCATTTCAGCAGGTGGAGTTATGGATGCTAAGGCTTCACAATAAAGGATGCAGTGCGTACCTATCGCAGATGGACTTTTTTCTTTCACTCTTGTGATGACCAGGTTGCAAACCAAGCATGGCCGGAGCTCCATCAGTGCACACCCCTTCCAGCGAGTCCCACAAAAGTTGATTTTCCTTGAAGAAGTTTCACACCACTTGAATAATATCTGTTGCTGTTGTATAACTTTCCATGGGATGGCAGAAGAGCATTTCCTCTTTTACACTATTGCCTGAGACGAAACGAGCATGCATCAGAAGCTGAGAACATTGAGAAACATCAGTCATTTCGTCCAACTGGATGGCAAATACAGGAGAAGCTCTTACTTGGTCGAGAACTAAATCTTTGTCTTGAGACATTTCATCGATCCTTCCCTTGACGGTTTCGTTTGATGGAGAGAGATTTGGGAAAGCTTGTTTGCACTCTCCTTCCCCAGAACGAGCTCTGCTGCTCGCAGTACACTTGGTTTTATGAGGGTCTCTCCAATGGTATGGCTCTTTTTGCTCTTTCTAATCAACATGGCGATCTCATGAGAAGCTTCAACAACCTTTGCAGTCTGTTTTGCCGAAATGCTCCACTGCTGTCCATCTTAGCTCGCTTCAAGGACTTCCTTTTGGTTTCAAAGAATGCCTTGGGTTTGGCATCTGGAGCAGGATGCATTGTCTTCAAGTGGCATTGCAAGCGTGTGGGCTGCATGCCTTCAGTGGTCAGAGTCTTGCAGCATGTTCTGCACTGGGGTACCTGTGTGTCACCCTTTTGGAGGGACACAAATCCAACTCGAATATATACAAGATACTTCACCCTTTTTTGCACTCATTGTGAATGATTTTGTTTGAAATGGATTCTGCAAATCTGTAAAAAAAAAAAAAATTTTAATATTAAAATTAAAATAAAATATAAATTTTAATATGAAATTAAAATAAATGTTAAATTTTAAAATTAACTTTAATATAGACAAGTCTGAAGACGACGATGGTTCATGAGCGGTATTTGACGATGTCGATTGTTTCAGAAGTCAAGGATGAGACGATGTGATAATGTTTGACCAAGTTATAAAAATGATCAACATGATGTGGTACGAGTGACAGGTTATTCGCTGTAAAATGTGGAAAACCCGGTTTCGTTCAACAACTTTAAAAATTTGACCTTTGCATAACCTTTAAAGGTCACAAAACAATGTTGTGGACATTAAAATAAGGAAACAGGATACGTGCTATAGCTTATTGGAGTTAGTTCGCCAAAGATGGTCGAAAACCCGGTTCGATTCCCACAACTTTGAAAATTTGACCTTTGTGAACTTTATAGATCAAGGATTATGATCTTTGGTGCAAAACTTCCTCTGGAACATTCCAGGAACAATATAATATCATATAGGCCATATGGCATTTTGCACTCCTCAGATTATCCATACTTTGATGAAATCAGCGTAAAAACAAACTTGAAGGGAGCGCCACGGGCAAGGTGTTCGAGATCGAGCAAAATGGTTTCAAGACTTTAGGTGGGGAATGACCTCAAGATTATGCATAAAAAATATTGTCATCCAAGCTCTCAAAGTTTGGGCGATCGTATGATTTTTATTTCAATATTCAAAATTTTCTAAGTTCGTGACATTGTGACCTTGACCTTGGGACGAAAATGAAAAATCGAGCAGTGTGGGGCTATGCAGCTGCCATTGGGCTAACCAAATACCGAAACCCCTGCCAGATTCGACAAACCCCTCGGAGAAGATGCAAATTTAAATTGGCTACCCACTAAAAACACATGTTTTTTGGGTGTGGCTCCGCCCATAATGGGTGCACCACGCCCATTCTCAGGAAAACACAACGAGAGCATGATATAAACCTCCCACCAAAATTTTATCAGGATCGGATCAAAACCCACGGAGCTATGATCGGGACAGACAGACAGGCAGGCAGACAGACAGACAGACAGACACCAATAACGAATATCGTGGTCACTTTTTTTTTTCGTGAAAATATTTTTTCGCGAACCAAAAATGGAAGGCCTCGTCCCGAATAGAAAACGAAAATTATTAAAGGCGATACTTTTGTTTTTTTATGTTCATCACGATATTATACAAACACTTGTTGAGAGAATTCCGAAAATAATTCGGGAAATTCCAACTTTTTTCCTTCGGGATCAAGTTCCCGATGGAAAATTATGCCCCCCCGCCCCCCAGGGAAAGAGCCAATGTGTTGGAAAGTTCGAGAAGGTGCAGAACCAATGATGTCATCGCATCTCCACTGTGCTTGTGTTCGGGTCCACATCCAACTTCTCCAGTTTATTGTGTTTAACTCACTCGATTGAAGCAGCCACAACAAATGTAAACAAGACATTCATATTCATCTTCTTCTTCTTCAGTTTAATACCAAATGAAAACCTGTGACACCGCAGTGATAATTCAGAGTAAAACTATACGATTCCTGTTCATCAACATATAACAAGCTCGAATGAGCTTAGATCCTCCTCCTCTTAATGATGACGTCATAAAAACGAATATGACGTCATAGTGATGTATCATATGTGCGGTAATTCATCTCTGCTGTTCGATTCCCTGTTCGATTTCCGCAAACAAAAATCAAAAAGCTTGCCGAGTTTCGGAGATAATTTTTTGGGCGATTTCCATTTGCGGAGATATTTTGACGTCATAACTTTTTTTACTCGGAGGAATTTTCAAAATCGGAGATGGTTACTGTCTGCGCAGAGTATTTTTACATTTGTCTGCCAAGTTTCAGGAAGTTTCGATGAAAACTGGAGGCTGTGAAACAAAAAAGTCCACAAGAACAACGACGTGAGAAACACTGAGAGATCCTCCACGAGGATCTAAAAATACCTGTAAAACGTCCTTCCACGACCACAACCCTCCTGTCACCAATTTGATCAGTTTATTGCCGCAAAAAATGATGTTTTAACATTGATTTGACTTTTTTAATCCGTGACGTGTTCAAAACGAGTTCCATCCACGACACGGGTCAGTCAAGTCGTGCTGACCAAGATGGCGCCGGTCACGTGACCTCGAGCTTACAGTGGCTACACTTTTTCCGGGCTATGAGCATTCTGATTATTTTCAATTCAGTGGTCCAGGTGATGTCACGTCCGGTAATCACCCGAACCCGGAGGGGAAACCGATCGGAATCCCACAGGTAAAATCACGACGTTGAATCAGGTAAATTATACCAACTTAATGTCCGTGAAAGGGAGAGTGTGAACCCACAACGTTCATGTCAATCGATGATTGATGAAACCGACCGAAAGGAAATTACAAAGAGGGATCACCCGTGCACCATGAACATTGAATGGAGTGGTAACATGGCCGATCTGTGGCTTCAATTGTTCAAATGAAACCAACTGGGCGATGAGCGGTCAACAACGATGGTGGAGATCAACGATGAGAAGGACAAAAGTGACCACGTGGAGGAAGAAGAAGAATGAAGAAACGGTGAAGAACTTCCGGGTTGTTGTTCCTGTAAACCTCGTACAGAACCTCGAACCGAGATCCTCGTGGTCGGGACGGGACTGATGGGAAGAGGTATTTTGGGAATTCTTATTTAACACGAAAAACGGGAATTTAAATAAAAAATAATATTATGTTTCTTGACGACGTCGATGAAGGAAAGTTAAAGGAGTTTTTATTGAATGTTTGTTGAGGTGTTTGATTGTTAATTTAATGAGGTGTTTTTCACTCCTTTTGTTTTATTCATCACGTTGTGTTATAATCACATCATCACTAAACTTCCTTCAACGATCATTTAACCTCATTTTTCCTTTTAACAACAAAACTTCCAGAAACCTTTTATAATTGACTTTTATATACAATTTGATCTCGAAACGAGGAGAAACGAGGGAACGAGGTTCGATTACCGACTTTACCTGTTCCGTGGGATTTTTAACGTTCATAATCTGAATGGAGATGAAAACCCTGATTAATAATCAATAAACTCAAAAAGATCGTGTGGGTCGAAAATGTAACATTCCTCGTTAACCTTCCACCGACATTCCATCAGGTCTCCCCCACCGCCCTGCCCCCATCAGGTCTCCCCGACCGCCCTGCCCCCATCAGGTCTCCCCCACCGCCCTGCCCCCATCAGGTCTCCCCCACCGCCCTGCCCCCATCAGGTCTCCCCGACCGCCCTGCCCCCATCAGGTCTCCCCCACCGCCCTGCCCCCATCAGGTCTCCCCCACCGCCCTACCCCCATCAGGTCTCCCCCTCCGCCCTGCCCCATCAGGTCTCCCCCTCCGCCCTGCCCCCATCAGGTCTCCCCCTCCGCCCTACCCCCATAAGGTCTCCCCGACCGCCCTGCCCCCATCAGGTCTCCCCTCCGCCCTGCCCCCATCAGGTCTCCCGCCCTACCCCCATCAGGTCTCCCCCACCGTCCTGCCCCCATCAGGTCTCCCCCGACCGCCCTGCCCCCATCAGGTCTCCCCCACCGCCCTGCCCCCATCAGGTCTCCCCTCCGCCCTTCCCCATCAGGTCTCCCCTCCGCCCTTCCCCCATCAGGTCTCCCCCCAGCCCTGCCCCCATCAGGTCTCCCCCCCAGCCCTGCCCCCATCAGGTCTCCCCCACCGCCCTGCCCCCATCAGGCTGGCCCCTGCCGCCCCCATCAGGAACCTACACATCTCCCATCGATGCACAAATCCCTTTGTTGTGGTGTCTGGAATGTGTTTGTGAGATGACGGTGTCGGACTTGTTGAACCTGGATATCCAGGCCCCCCCTAACAAACGGACGCCAACGTTGGCAGACGGAATGAAAACCCGTCATTCTTGTAACAAAAGCGGCCGAAATTGAAACCACCACAGTAAACCGAAACCATCACGTTTATTCTACACACAAGAACGGTCGTGACGGACACAAGAACGGACAATCCCGAAATAGATTGGTGGGGAAGGGAAGCAAGGTTGGTTATTTCCGTCGGGAAACGTCCGAGAGCGAAACAAAAGCGGTTCATCCCGGTTACTGTGGTGCGAACAAGATGGCGGATGCAGTAGAACGACCTGTTACGGTATGTACATTTTAGTGTTTGTGCCTCGAACATAAATGTAATATCGATAATATATCGTGGGAAGTACCTGATGTGGTTTTAACAATTTATTAAACCGAATTTTGTTGCGATGACCATGTTTGGTTTGCCTGTATTTCGAGCCCCCGAGTGGAGGATCGCGAGTTGTGTAGGCCCAGTTCAACATGGGGGATCGTGTATGGGATCTTTTTACAGTTTTTACTTCATATTAACTTTGTTACTTTATTGGAATTTGCAATTTATTATTAATATCAAATTTTACCTCTTGCAAATATAAACGATCAATCGTCACTGATCGCTGCAGCACGGGGGCACGAATTACACGAAATGTCAGCCACACATGAAGTCAAGATGGCGCATTTATCGCTGCTTGTATAATATCCCGTACCACAAACGGGTTTTCATGAACAGACATGATATATGAAAGGCAGACTACGTCAAAGTTAACTGACCACAACTTCAAGAACTTTTCAAGCCGCCATGTTTTCCACGTTATGGAAACCGGAATGAATCGCTTTCGCTTCGGTCTCCGCCGTTTCACGACGGAAATAACCGATGTTGCTTCCCTTCCCCACCGTTCTATTTCGAGATTGTCCGTTCTTGTGTCCGTCACGACCGTTCTTGCGTGGAAAATAAACGTGTTGGTTTCGGTTATATCTGCTCTTGCGACCGTAATTACTGTGGTGGTTTCAATTTCGGCCGCTTTTTCATCAATTTTAGCTGTTTTTATAACAAGAATGACGGGTTTTCATTCCATCTGACAACGTTGGCGTCCGTTTGTTCAGGGGGCCTGGATATTTATCTTCTCGGAAAGTGTAAATTCATGATGTATCTGTGAGAAAGTTCAAGTAAAAGTAAATTGAGATGTTTGTTGGTTCTTCTCTCCACACGTGGGTTTCAGAAGGTGGAACGGAGCCCTCCAGGTGTGTCTTTTATATGTATCATCACTTCAATATCTTCTTCTTTCGGCTGCTCCCATTTGGGGTCGCCACAGTGGATCATCAGTGTCCATTTCACCCTATCCTCCACATCTTCGATTGGCATTCCAACCACCCGCATGTCCTCCCTCACCGCATCCATGAACCTCTTCTTTGGCCTTCCTCTTCTCCTCCTACCTGGCAGCTCCATCCTCAGCAGCCTTCGCCCAATATACTCCGCTTCCCTCCTGTGCACATGTCCAAACCATCTCAATCTCGCCTCTCTCACTTTGTCTCCAAACCGTCCTACCTGTGCTGTCCCTCTAATATACTCATTCCTTATTCTCTCCATCCTCGTCACTCCCAACGAGAATCGCAGCATCTTCAACTCTGCCACCTCCTGCTCCGCTTCCTGTCTTTTTGTCAGCGCCACCGCCTCCAAACCATACAACATAGCTGGTCTCACTACCGTCTTGTATACTTTCACCTTCACTCTTGCAGCTACCCTTCTGTCACAAATCACTCCTGCAATTCTTCTCCACCCACGCCATCCTGCCTGCACTCTCTTTGGCACTTCTCTTCCACACTCGCCATTACTTTGGACAATTGATCCCAAGTATTTGAACCCATCCACCTTCCCCACCTCAACTCCTTGCAACCACACCATACCACCACCCTCCCTCTCATTTACGCACATGTACTCCGTCTTACTCCCACTGACTATCATTCCCCTTCTCTCAAGTGCGTACCTCCACCTCTCGAGGCTCGCCTCAGCCTGCTCCCTACTCTCCCGATAGATCATGATGTCATCCGCGAACATCATAGTCCATGGAGACTCCAGTCTGATCTCGTCCGTCAACCTGTCCATCACCATTGCAAACAAGAAAGGGCTCAGAGTCGATCCTTGGTGCAATCCCACTTTTACCTTAAACCGGTCCGTCACTCCAACTGCACACCTCACTGCTGTCACACTGTCCTCATGCATATCCTGCACCATCCTCACATACTTCTCCACCATTCCCAACTTCCTCATACAATACCACAACTCCTCTCTTGACACCCTATCATAAGCTTTCTCTAAATCCACAAACACACAATGTAACTCCTTCTGACCTTCCCTATACTTCTCCATCAACATTCTCAAAGCAAACATCGCATCAGTGGTGCTCTTTCCTGGCATCAAGCCATATTTCTGCTCACAAATCATCACCTCTCCTCTCAACCGAGCTTCCACTACTCTTTCCCACAACTTCATGGTGTGGCTTAACAACTTTATGCCTCTGTAATTACCTCAGCTCTGCACATCACCCTTGTTCTTGAAAATCGGAACCAGTACACTTCATCTCCACTCCTCCGGCATCCTCTCACTTTCCAAGACTTTATTAAACAATCTGGTTAACAACCCCACTGCCATCTCTCCTAAACACTTCCATGCCTCCACTGGTATACCATCTGGGCCAACCGCCTTTCCACTCTTCATCCTCCTCATAGCGGTCCTCACTTCATCCTTGCTCATCCACCCCACTTCCCGGTTCACTATCTCCACCTCTTCCAACCTTCTCTCTCTCTCTCATTTTCTTCATTCATCAGCTCCTCAAAGTACTCCATCCACCTTCTCAACACGCTCTCCTCGCTTGTCAGCACATTCCTGTTTGCGTCCTTTATCACCCTGACCTGCAGCACATCCTTCCCAACTCGGTACCTCTGTCTTGCCAATTGGTACAAATCCTTTTCCCCTTCCTTTGTATCCAACTTCTCATACAGCTCGTCATATGCCTCTTCCTTGGCCTTTGCCACCTCTCTCTTTGCCTTGCGCCGCCACTCCTTGCACTCCTGCCGACTTTCTTCATCTCTCTGGCTAATCCCACTTCTTTTTCACCAACCCATTCTTCCTTATACTTTCCTGCACTTCCTCGTTCCACCACCAAGTCTCCTTATCTTCCTTTCTCTGTCCAGATGTCACACCAAGTACCTTCCCAGCTATCTCCCTCACCACTTCTGCTATAGTTGCCCAATCATCCCACCCCTCTTTACCACCATCCAACATCTGTCTCACCTCCTCCCTAAATTCCACGCAACAGTCTTCCTCCTTCAGCTTCCACCATCTGGTCCTTGGTTCAGCCCTCACTCTCTTCCTCAACCTCACCTCCAAAATTATCCTACCGACCACCAATCGATGCTGTCGCGCTACACTCTCCCCTGCCACCACCTTACAGTCTCTAATCTCTTTCAGGTTGCATCTCCTGCTTAAGATGTAATCCACCTGTGTGCACTTTCCTCCACTCTTTTACGTCACCCTGTGTTCCTCCTTCTTCTTGAAATACGTATTTACCACTGCCATTTCCATTCTTTTGCAAAATCTACCACCATCTACCCTTCCACATTCCTCTCGTTGAGACCGTACCGACCCATCACCTCCTCATCCTATTTATTCTCTTCCCCAACATGCCCATTGAAATCTGCTCCAATCACCACTCTTTCATCCGATGATACACTCTCCACCATTTCATCGAACTCACTCCAGAAATCTTCTTTATATTCCATCTCACACCCCTTATGTGGGGCATATGCACTGATGACATTCATCATCACCCCTTCAATTTTCAACTTCACACTCTTCACTCGTTCCGACACTCTCCTCACCTCCAATACCCTCTTGACATAATCCTCCTTCAGGATTACCCCGACACCATTTCTCCTCCCATCCACACCATGGTAGAACAGTTTGAAACCACCTCCAATGCTCCGAGCCTTACTCCCCATCCACTTGGTCTATTGTACACACAGTATGTCCACCTTTCTTCTCTCCATCATATCAGCCAACTCTCGCTCTTTGCCAGTCATTGTCCCAACATTCAGAGTTCCAACTCTCACCTCCACACTTCTACCCTTCCCCCTCTCCCACTGCCTCTGGACCCGCCTTCCCCGTGTCATCCCTTCAATATATGTGTTGATATTCACGACTTGGCTATATATGTATGTATGTACGTGTGTTTGTATGTATGGAATATTGTCGAAGCACAACACACAACAAGAGGGGCGGGAGAAGGAAGGACAAAACAGTGGGGAACAAAGACGGAAGGAAATCTGTGAAACAGAGAGGGCTGGAACATGTGGTATACAAGATGGACAGGACAGGACAGGGACTTTCAGGAAGGAAAGCAGGGAATTTGATGGAGGTCGGTTAGGGGTGGATTAATGGGGGTAAAAAAAAATCGTGGTTTTGGATGGGGGAAGATAAGAGGTGGTGTTGAACAGCAGTTTTGAAGACCTGTAGGGAAGAGTGGGATTGAAGAGAGTGTGGGAGTTTATTCCAAATGTGGGGGAAAAAGAGGAATGAAAGAGTGAAGGTGAGTAGTGATTCTTGATTTTGGTAATTTTTGTCAGAACGGGGTTCCTGACGGATCTTGAATGTCCTGCGGAAATAATGAGGTGGTGGGGGGGGTCAAATCACAAACAGAGCCCGGGGGGGGGGTGGGGTGAGACCAGAGAGGAGACAGTGGAAGGCAGAAATACCACCGACCTGCCTGCGGTGAGAGTCAATGAGAGTCCCAAAGATTTGGCTTCACCGCAGGAGGTACCAATGATCCTAAATGCCTTGGTTTCCACAGCATGAAGTTGAGAAAGGTAAGAGGCAGGAGTACCAGCCCAGAGGGAGGAGCAGTACTCCATCAGGCTGTGGACGAAAGCTTTGTATTTGGTCAGGAGCACTTTTTCTCTCAAAAGAGCCTTTCTGTGTTTCAGGATGCGACAGACAGACAGCAAGAGCCTATTATGAGAAAGAGATGGTGGGGCCAGGGCCGGATTTAGGGGCAGGAGACCGCCTCGGGTGCTGGCTTTGTGTGAGCCAGCCAGGAAGATGAAACAGGAATTGAGAACGAAATGAGCACAGGAGGTAGAAATTAAGATTTGGTCTATCATGTCTGTGCAACGTCAACACCACGATTCAGATTAAATAAATCCATCAAACTAACGACTCAATTTAATAAGGATATTGGGGAAGGGGGTGGGAGAGTGGGGATGAGAAAATTGGGGCAGGTACAGGGATATCACCAGGGAATGAAGAAATTAATAAATTGGTGGCTGGTATAAGGGGGGTGGGCGTCGGCTGGTTTGGGGTGAACAACACACAACATCAATCCCACAGTATCCCATGACAAGACCCTCGCTACCCCTTCATCAATCCTGCCCTGACTACCCCTTCACTACTCCATGCAATCGCTTCGCCTCACCACTGCCTGCTCTCACGATCCCCTCACCACCTGATCTCCACAGCCTTCGTGATTGATCCCCTCACCGCTGCCTTCCCTCACCACTGACTCCCGTTGCCTTCCCTCACCACTGACTCCCCGCTGCCTTCCCTCACCACTGACTCCCCGCTGCCCTCCCTCACCACTGACTCCCCGCTGCCCTCCCTCACCACTGACTCCCCGCTGCCCTCCCTCACCACTGACTCCCCGCTGCCCTCCCTCACCACTGACTCCCCGCTGCCCTCCCTCACCACTGACTCCCCGCTGCCCTCCCTCACCACTGACTCCCCGCTGCCCTCCCTCACCACTGACTCCCCGCTGCCCTCCCTCACCACTGACTCCCCGCTGCCCTCCCTCACCACTGACTCCCCGCTGCCCTCCCTCACCACTGACTCCCCGCTGCCTTCCCTCACCACTGACTCCCCGCTGCCTTCCCTCACCACTGACTCCCCGCTGCCTTCCCTCACCACTGACTCCCCGCTGCCTTCCCTCACCACTGACTCCCCGCTGCCTTCCCTCACCACTGACTCCCCGCTGCCTTCCCTCACCACTGACTCCCCGCTGCCTTCCCTCACCACTGACTCCCCGCTGCCTTCCCTCGCCACTGACTCCCCGCTGCCTTCCCTCGCCACTGACTCCCCGCTGCCTTCCCTCGCCACTGACTCCCCGCTGCCTTCCCTCGCCACTGACTCCCCGCTGCCTTCCCTCGCCACTGACTCCCCGCTGCCTTCCCTCGCCACCGGCTCCCCGCTGCCTTCCCTCGCCACCGGCTCCCCGCTGCCTTCCCTCGCCACCGGCTCCCCGCTGCCTTCCCTCGCCACCGGCTCCCCGCTGCCTTCCCTCGCCACCGGCTCCCCGCTGCCTTCCCTCGCCACCGGCTCCCCGCTGCCTTCCCTCGCCACCGGCTCCCCGCTGCCTTCCCTCGCCACCGGCTCCCCGCTGCCTTCCCTCGCCACCGGCTCCCCGCTGCCTTCCCTCGCCACCGACTCCCCGCTGCCTTCCCTCTCCACAGACTCACCGCTGCCTTCCCTCGCCACCGACTCACCGCTGCCTTCCCTCGCCACCGACTCACCGCTGCCTTCCCTCGCCACCGACTCACCGCTGCCTGCCCTCGCCTCCGACTCACCGCTGCCTGCCCTCGCCTCCGACTCACCGGTGCCTGCCCTCGCCTCCGACTCACCGGTGCCTGCCCTCGCCTCCGACTCACCGGTGCCTGCCCTCGCCACCGACTCACCGGTGCCTGCCCTCAGTTCCGACTCACCGCTGCCTGCCCTCACTGTCCGCTCACCGCTACGTGAGATGACTGCCCACTCACCGTTGCGTGCCGTGACTGCCCGCTCACTGTTGCGTGCCCTGACAAAACCCTTCACCACTGCCTGCCCTGACTGCCCACTCACCACTGCTTGCCCTGACTGCCCACTCACCACTGCCTTCACTGCCTGCTCTCACCACCCCATACCCCTCAAAAGACATGCATGTGTTGAACAAATGGAGAGGGTGCTCCGAAGACGATTCTTGCGTGGGTCATCATTTCATCTCGGGCCGTCCCTGGGTGGGGCAGTGGCCGATTTTTGAAGTATTTGAGCTCATACTGAATGAAGGCAAATTCATGAATTCATTCATTGGAAGCATGTGCCACAGTGCATCTCTGCGTCCACTTTCCACTTGTGCTCCAGGAGCCTCCGTCTGGCCACACCCCAGCCAAATGCCTGGCCCATGCCCATCACTTAAGGATAGGATATTCCAGACACCCCACCGAAGGAACACCTCAGATTAACTCGAGGAGATTCGTCTGGTGGACGACACCTCAGCACCACCACAACACACACGACAGCGTGTTTTATGGTGGCCAGAGTGCAAATACAGCCATCAACAGCCATCAAAATACAGCCATTACAGGAAAGGTAAGCAACTGCAGGAGGACGTCCGCAGATGCAGTTGGCACCAGATATGGATTGCTGTTGGCTCACAAGGAGTTCCTCTGTCCTTTTGGCAGGTTTTGTATTTAATCCTGCTGGGTGTCCATGAAAGGGAAATGAGAAAGAAGAAAAGGAATAAGAGGTTCTTCCCCACCATCACTTTTCTGCTTGTTTTGTCCTTGTTTTGTGTAGCCATGGTGTTACTGTTGATGCTGATGTGGATTTTCCTCCTCGAACCTCGTCTTGATCGTTGTAGGATTCAATCCTCATAGCTCCTGGCAAACCTCGTGAGACGATCGTTGTAGGATTCTCATTTAAACTAATTTAAACGATGACCATGTTTATTATTACTTGGTTTATGGTTAATCCGTGCTGTGGCAATTACTACATTTCAACTTCGAGTTAATTGGTGTCATTGTTGTCCACTGAGATGAGGTATGAATGTGGTTAAAGAAAGGGGAAATGTGGAGTTGTGCACGGACCGGACACTGGAGGGAGAAGGAGTTCGGGGTCAGAGGTCAGGAGGTGTATAACTATAGGTCAAAGGTTGTAACGTTCCAATGTCGGTTTAATATTCGATTCCTAATTCTTGGAGTATTTTACAATTCAACAAAACCGTCAATTACAATGGTGGAGATCAGTAATAAAAAGGACAAAAGTGAACACGAGGAAGAAGAAGAAGAATAGGAACAAGAAGAATAGAATGAAAGGACGACGAAGAACTTCCGGGTTGTTGTTCCTGTAAACCTCGAACAGAACCGAGATCCTCGTGGTCGGGACGGGACTGATGGGAAGAGGTATTTTGGGAATTCTTATTTAACACTAAAAACGTGAATTTAAATATAAAATAATATTTTGTTTCTTGACGACGTCGATGAAGGAAAGTTAAAGGAGTTTTTATTGAATGTTTGTTGAGGTGTTTGATTGTTAATTTAATGAGGTGTTTTTCACTCGTTTTGTTTTATTCACCACATTGTGTTATATCACATCATCACCAAACTTCCTACAACGATAATTAAACCTCATTATTCTTTTTAACAACAAAACCACCAGAAACCTTTTATAATTGACTTGTGTATCCGATTTAATCCCGAAATGAGGAGGTGGAACGAGGTTCGATTACCTGCAGCCGATCAGATTACCAGTCTCTTCACCTCGTGCCGATCTCTCATTGTTCTTGATAGAATTCTCTCGATACGTGTCGAACACAACATCTATTGTGGTACTTTTACTTCCTTCACACAATGCCATAAACACCATTGTGGTGACAATGTCTCCAAACGGACCTTGATCACCCTTTACTCTTTGAACCAAGTTCATTCCATCGACCACAGAATCCGGATTTTGTGGGACTTTGTCTGCTACTGTCACATTCTTCTGCAAAGTCGTGGCTAAGGAAGCTTTGTTTGTTTTCCTGAGTAATCCGTCTGGGGTAGAGAGAGCCCAGGGTAGTGGTCCCAAGGGGTGAGAGAGGATGTCCTCCATCGTGAGATTGCGCCCTTGTGCCATCACTATGATGCGACCAAACAGAGACCGGCCAGCTTTCAAGATGATGTCCTTCCCACTTGTTTTCACTACCTTCTTCTTACACATATTTGTGAATGTCTTCAGCTTGTTAGTTTTCATCGGATCGTGAAATGGTTTCGCTGATGGGTCGTTCTCCAGTCTCTCGTTCTGCAAAGTGGCAGAACTCTGCTCTCCAATATCACATGCCTTCATCAGGTCAGAGGCAATGTCTGTGGTGCCGATTTTGCAGAAGAAATGCTTATGAGGTCTTGCTTCTCTGAGAATGGGTTGACCCAGGCTTGAATGAGGCTGACGACTGCCGACACTGTTTCCTCATCTTTTTGGATTCTGGGCTGCTGTAGATCAGCATGGTTGAGTTCTGATTGGTTACCATGCACCATGTCTCTGAAGTGTCCAAGAAATGCACTGCGGTACTCTGCTGTTATGTAGTACCTTTTGATGGCTCCTGCTTTTAGGCTGAACCGTGACGTGCCTCCAGGAGTCTGAGTGTCCTTGTTCACCGTAACCTCAATTGTCTGATCTACAGGTATCCGGACAAAGGGATTATTGCTGGACCTCTGCACCGAGAAATGACCTTCCTGGAAGGCTCTATGTACATCAGGATTCTTCTCTGGAAGATTTGTCATCTGAGCAAAGTATGCAGACAGGTACCTGGCATAGTTGACCTCATCGCAGGCAAACCACCATGGGATCAAAGTTCTCATGGCATTGATGTGCAAATCCCAGTTTCCCTCACGAGAAGCACGCAGAAGGCCAAGTATCACGTGCTCCACCATGTCTATGTATGACATCCAATATCCCGATAGCTCCCCATTGTTGTGGCGGAGGTGTTCCGTGAAGGCTCTCCACAGGATCATCAACTCCAATAATTGTGGACTGTCGAGGAGATCACTGAAGTTATGTTGGTTGAGATCATCAACTATGTCGTTCACTTTGTCTACACACGATTTGATCACAGCGCTCTTGTCCTCGTTGCTGTCTGCCCATGCCAGACTCATCAAAGCTTCATAGATGCACTTGTGGACCCTGATAGCACGATTGTACTGTTTGCGGTCAATTACCCCATTAATGGACCCTCCGTGACTATCCCGGCTTCTATGCATATGTCCTTCAAACCTGCATCACAGAACCGCTTTCCTATGATACTCAGTGCATTCATGATGGTGTGGAATGTTGCAATCCTCAAAAGTTCATGGGAAAACGCTCTTTGTGCTTCCAGGCAATTTCAACGGCTTTTGCATGGAGTGCTTGATCCATGACTACGACAGGAGTGTCCAGAGATTGCTCATTTCTGATTTGATGTGACTGCTTGAGAATTTCCTAAACTGTAGTCAACTCTGTAGTTGGTGCATTGATGGTGGGCAGGTACCCAACAACATCTTCTGAGATTGATTCTTGGTCCCTGGTTTTGATATTAAACCCAGTCCAACTTGGGATTGTCTGACAGTCTGAGTTTGTTTGTCTTGTAAGGACCCATGCCAGGTTCTGATCAATGTTGACTGATCTTTGTTTCAGTTTGTCAATGATTGGAAGTAAAGTCGTGGGTGGATGAGGTCCATAGACCTTTGGCTGGACTGCTATTCCGTTGACTCGATGTGACGTACCTTTTCCAGTAAGTGTCTCCTCCAGTCTGTCTTTATTATCCCATGCAAGATTTGTGAAGACATAACGCTTGATGGAGACTGGTAGAACAGCTGTCTGGTTGAAGCCCATTGCTAACTTTTGGAGACACAGAGCGGTATCATTCTCTTCCAGCTGGTCATAAGACACCTCATGTCCAAACTTATTCAGTGTCCGAATGACCTCAGTGTTTCCAGTGAGCGCTTTTACCGCAAAAGGAAGCAGGAAATGTTTTGGTGGTTTATACTGCCCACGTGTCACAGCGTATATCATGTCCTGGCTGAATGACTCGACTGGAATAGCAGTCCTTTGGGATTTATTCGTTGGACTTGTAGGATTTCCAGTGAGGAGCCCGACCAGAAATCGCTCTTGCTGATTTGGTATGGCGATTTGAGAAGCTCCATCAGACGGATGATATGGCCACGGGGTGGAAATCATGTCCTGCTTGATGGCCGTTCGGATATGTGACGAAGTCTGATCTATGATCTTGTTGACATCTGTAGAATTGGCTTTCCAAAGTTTGAGCTCCCCATGTGGAGTTTGATTTTCCAAGACAACATCCTTTAATGATACACAGCAGGGAACCATCAACAACTTTCCATTGTCGTAGGGAAATATTTCCACTGCACCTCCAAGCTCGAACTTCAGTCTTCTGTGCATATTCTTCTTCGTTGAATCCTTCAGAAGATTAACTCCACCAGACAACATTAATGAATGATTCCAGTTTTGTGGTTAAGGATGTGACTGGTATAAGCCTCTTGTTGGGAATAATATCTGCTCTGATGTATTCGAAAAGTTCTTCGAAAGCTTCTCCTTCAACCTTGTGATGCAGTATAAATTCATGTGTCTCTCTCTTCTTCATTCTCATTGTCTCGAGTATAATTCCTATAGCATGAAGTGTGATAGTGTGCCTCGGCGGCAACAATGTCTCTACTGGTTAGTGCTACCATCCTTTCGTCTCCCTTTCTGACGGCACTCTCTCGTAGTGTTTGATCGACTCTCAGTTGTGAAGCTCGCGTTAGTTTTTCACGTGTATTGGAGTGTTTTTGGTACTTGACCTTGCTGCAGAATATGCAGATCGGATCATAAACTCTTGATTCTGTTGTGGATCTTCTGGAAGACCGTTTTGGAGGACAGCCACTACGACCAGGTAGATCACTACTGCTTTCACCTGCTTTCCTTTTCAAAGTCTCCAAGCCTCTTTTCATGGTGAAGATGCTTCTAAATTTTCGATGATAGAACATAATTGGAACTTCTTTGTCCTCAAGCGTTTTTGCAACGTCTAAAATGGGGACATGGTTCCTGACTTTGGCGACTTCAAGTAAGGTTAGCCAGGAGTCATGACTTTGAGGACTGATTAAATGTTCATCTTCGTTGGATACTGCCTGGTGTATGATGCACAGTTTCTTGGTGGTCCCTGGGGCGTTTCCATGCTGACGGACATCTAATGCCTGTCGACTGTATTCCAGGCCTCTTACGTAGAACTTCCACAGCAACCACGATACCTGAAAAAGAGAATATAAACATTGTATTACAAATATATATATATATATATATATATATATATGTACATATATAAAAATACATACATTCAGCCTGGGGGGTTTGTCGGTATCAAATCGGGGGGGGGGGGGGATGCTCATAGTGCCGATCTCGGCCACCAAAATGCCCAGTACCCGAAATATAGCAGGTTTTAGACCACTGAGAGCAGTGATACTGATGTCTATGACTAGGTTTGAGGGGTCGGATATATCATTTCTGTATTTACCTAAAATATTGGAAATGTACACCAAAATCACTGTCGTCACTGTTCTCGGACCTCAAACGCAGTCATTTAAATATGTGTCTGCAGCCATTTTGGTGGCCATCTTGAATTTTAATATTTAGGCTGTATCCAATATTTTAGGTAAATACAGAAATGATATATCTGACCCCTCAAACCGAGTCGTAGACACCAGTATCACTGCTCGAGGTGGTCTAAAATCTGCTCTATATAGGGTATTGAGCATTTGGCGGCCATTTTGGAAAAAGGGGATAACTCCCATAAAGCTGCCACTGCCACAATGCTGTCACATATTTTCTAACTCAAGGGGTCAACACCATCCCAAAAATCACAATGAGCATTCTCCCCCAATTTGATACTGACCAACACCCCAAGCTGATCGGCTACTACTGTACCTGTTCCGTGGGATATTTAACGTTCATAACCTGAATGGAGATGAAAACCCTGATTCATAATTGATCTATAAACTCAAAACGATCGTGTGGGTCTAAAATGTAACATTCCTCGTTAACCTTCCACCGACATTCCATCAGGCTGGCCCCTGCCGCTCTGCCCCCACCGGGCTGGCCCCCGCCGTCCTCTCCCCAATCGGGCTAGCCCCCACCACCCTGTCCCCAATCAGGCTGGCCCCCGCCGCCCTGCCCCCAATCAGGCTGGCCCCCGCCGCCCTGCCCCCAATCAGGCTGGCCCCCGCCGCCCTGCCCCCAATCAGGCTGGCCCCCACCGCCCTGCCCCCAATCAGGCTGGCCCCCACTGCCCTGCCCCCATCAGGCTGTCCCCCACCGCCCTGCCTCCATCAGGCTGTCCCCCACCCCCATCAGGAACCTATACATCTCCCATCGATGCACAAATCTCTATGGTGTGGTGTCTGGAATATGTTTGTGAGATGACTGTGTCAGACTTGTTGAACCTGGATAATTATCTTTGAGGAAAGTGTAAATTTATGATGTATTTGTGAGAAATTTCAAGTAAAAGTAAATTGAGATATTTGTTGGTTCTTCTCTCCACGTGTGGGTTTCACAAGGTGGAACGGAGCCCTCCAGGTGTGTGTTTAATATGTGTCATCACTTCAATATATGTGTTTATATTCACGACTTGGCTGTATATGCATGTGGCCTGTCACAGCGCAGTGGGAGCCACTTCGTTCCAAAACTGTCCAAAAATTATCAAAAATGAACTTCATGAAATTATCAAATCATTAACTATTCCATAAACTGGAGCATATATGGAACACAAGGCAAAAAACAGTTTATCAATTCAGACAAACACAACTCAGGAAAGGAACCAGACTGATAAACATTTAAATATCATGGACACTAACTATGACAATCCGTTCCACTTGTAAGGCCAGGATGTCGTGACACGAGAGTATCAAATTTTGGCAAATTTTCATATTTCTCAATGGCCATGAATAAAAAATTTAATTTTCTTCCCTCCAAATGGTTGTCAGATAAATATTTGAACATTATTGCTCATAAACTTGTGAAGTCAGTCTGATTCATCGATTTTATCGATTTCAATGTCCAAATACTTAAAACATTCACTCACCTCAATAATTCCAGAATTCCATCATCGTCACATAATGGCGGAGAAGAAAAAAAAAATCTCCCTTTAACTGTTGAGGGAAATTGAGGCAAACCTGTATTTTTCCTGCAAATTGGTCATGACAGAAATGTATCATTTGGGGAAAGAGATTTCAAATTCAATGATTCAGGTAAAATTGTATTGTGTATAATACTGATTGTCGCGTAATGGCGGACAAATTTGAAATTTTGAAACGCGTGGTCAGTGAGGGGTATTTAATCAAAATATGTCGATAATGTTTGTAAAATTGGATAATGATTATTGTTGGTAAAATGAGCCTCACCTCAGCCACTTTCAGCACACTTCACAGAATAGCACAGGCACTTTTATTTTTTCATCCCTGAATAGGCATTCAAAGTGAAACGAGGATAAATTTCACTCTATCACATGCCACTCAGCCAATTTTTGATCGATTTCCAAACTGTAACTTATGTTCTGGAAAGGAGAGTTCACTCTTTCTGGTGAAATTAACTTTTCAAAACCAAGTTTCAATGAAGAATATCAGATTAATTAAACAACATCTGAAAATCTAAAAATGAAACTGGAAATATGACTGCTTTTTCAGCCGATAGCATTTAACGTACATTAATCTTAGGATCCTGACATCTGACGGTCATTAAAGTATACATTTTTTAATAGATTTTTCAATGCTCGAATTGACTGTGAGGGTTTCAAGAAGGCCAGTTTACTCATATTTGTGTTTATTTACTGTTATTTAAATACAAGCATTGGAACAGGGTGCTCCCACTTCACTGCGACAGGCCATGTTTGTACGCCTGGATGTATGGAATATTGTTGTCACAACACACAACAAGAGGGGCGGGAGAGGGAAGGACAAAACAGTGGGGAACAAAGACGTAAGGAGATCTGTGGAACGGAGAGGGATGGAACGTGGTATACAAAATGGACAGGACAGGGACTTTCAGGAAGGAAAGCAGGGAATTCGATGAAGGTGGGTTTGGGGTGGATTAACGGGGAAGAAAAGATTGTGGTTTTGGATGGGGGAAGACAAGAGGTGGTGGTGAACAGCTGTTAAGAAGACCTGGAGGGAAGAGTGGGATTGAAGAGAGTGTGGGAGTTGATTCCAAAGATGGGGGAAAAAGAGGAATGAAAGAGTGAAGGTGAGCAGTGATTCTTGATTTTGGTACTTTTTATCAGAACGGGATTCCTCATGAATCTTGAATGTCCTGCGGAAATAATGGGGGAGTGGAGTGGGGGGGGGGGTCAAATCACAGAGAGAGCCCGGGGTGAGACCAGAGAGGAGACAGTGGAAGACAAAGACCACCGACCTGCCTGCGGTGAGAGTCGATGAGAGGCTCAAAGATTCAGCTTCACCGCAGGAGATAACAATGATCCTAAATGCCTTGGTTTCCACAGCATGAAGCTGAGAAAGGTGAGAGGCAGGAGCACCAGCCCAGAGTAGAGAGCTGCACTCCATCAGGCTGTGGAGGAAAGCTTTGCATGTGGTCAGGAGCACTTTTTCTCTCCAAGGAGCCTTTCTGTGTTTCAGGACGGGACAGACAGACAGCAATAGCCTATTAATTGAAAGAGATGGTGGGGCCATGGCCAGATTTAGGAGCAGGAGACCCAGGATACGCAGGAGACCGCCTGGGATGCTGGCTTTGTGTAAGTCAGCCAGGAAGATATACCCGGAATTCACAACGAAATTAGCACAGGAGGTAGAAATTCAAATTTGGTCTATCATGTCTGTGCAACATCAACACCACGATTCAGATTAAATACGCCCATCAAACGAATGACTCAATTTAATAGGAATATTGGGGAGGGGGGTGGGAGAGTGGGGATGAGAGAAGTGGGGCAGGTACAGGGATATCACCAGGGAATGAAGAAATGGATAATTTGGTGGCCGGGGATAAGGGGAGTTTGCGTTGGCTGTTTTGGGGTGAACAACACACAACATCAATCCCACAGTATCCCATGACAAGACCCTCGCGACCCTTTCACCACTTCCTGCCCTGACTACCCCTTCACTACTCCATGTAATCACTTCCCCTCACCACTGCCTGCTCTCGCTATCCCCTCACCCACCGCCTGCTCTCACCACCGCATGTTCCCAGCCTGCCCGCTTGATCCGCCTCACCGCTGCCTTCCCTCACCACGGACTCCCCGCTGCCTTCCCTCACCACGGACTCCCCGCTGCCTTCCCTCACCACGGACTCCCCGCTGCCTTCCCTCACCACGGACTCCCCGCTGCCTTCCCTCACCACGGACTCCCCGCTGCCTTCCCTCACCACGGACTCCCCGCTGCCTTCCCTCACCACGGACTCCCCGCTGCCTTCCCTCACCACGGACTCCCCGCTGCCTTCCCTCACCACGGACTCCCCGCTGCCTTCCCTCACCACGGACTCCCCGCTGCCTTCCCTCACCACGGACTCCCCGCTGCCTTCCCTCACCACGGACTCCCCGCTGCCTTCCCTCACCACGGACTCCCCGCTGCCTTCCCTCACCACGGACTCCCCGCTGCCTTCCCTCACCACGGACTCCCCGCTGCCTTCCCTCACCACGGACTCCCCGCTGCCTTCCCTCACCACGGACTCCCCGCTGCCTTCCCTCACCACGGACTCCCCGCTGCCTTCCCTCACCACGGACTCCCCGCTGCCTTCCCTCACCACGGACTCCCCGCTGCCTTCCCTCACCACGGACTCCCCGCTGCCTTCCCTCACCACGGACTCCCCGCTGCCTTCCCTCACCACGGACTCCCCGCTGCCTTCCCTCACCACGGACTCCCCGCTGCCTTCCCTCACCACGGACTCCCCGCTGCCTTCCCTCACCACGGACTCCCCGCTGCCTTCCCTCACCACGGACTCCCCGCTGCCTTCCCTCACCACGGACTCCCCGCTGCCTTCCCTCACCACGGACTCCCCGCTGCCTTCCCTCACCACGGACTCCCCGCTGCCTTCCCTCACCACGGACTCCCCGCTGCCTTCCCTCACCACGGACTCCCCGCTGCCTTCCCTCACCACGGACTCCCCGCTGCCTTCCCTCACCACGGACTCCCCGCTGCCTTCCCTCACCACGGACTCCCCGCTGCCTTCCCTCACCACGGACTCCCCGCTGCCTTCCCTCACCACGGACTCCCCGCTGCCTTCCCTCACCACGGACTCCCCGCTGCCTTCCCTCACCACGGACTCCCCGCTGCCTTCCCTCACCACGGACTCCCCGCTGCCTTCCCTCACCACGGACTCCCCGCTGCCTTCCCTCACCACGGACTCCCCGCTGCCTTCCCTCACCACGGACTCCCCGCTGCCTTCCCTCACCACGGACTCCCCGCTGCCTTCCCTCACCACGGACTCCCCGCTGCCTTCCCTCACCACGGACTCCCCGCTGCCTTCCCTCACCACGGACTCCCCGCTGCCTTCCCTCACCACGGACTCCCCGCTGCCTTCCCTCACCACGGACTCCCCGCTGCCTTCCCTCACCACGGACTCCCCGCTGCCTTCCCTCACCACGGACTCCCCGCTGCCTTCCCTCACCACGGACTCCCCGCTGCCTTCCCCTCACCACGGACTCCCCGCTGCCTTCCCTCACCACGGACTCCCCGCTGCCTTCCCTCACCACGGACTCCCCGCTGCCTTCCCTCACCACGGACTCCCCGCTGCCTTCCCTCACCACGGACTCCCCGCTGCCTTCCCTCACCACGGACTCCCCGCTGCCTTCCCTCACCACGGACTCCCCGCTGCCTTCCCTCACCACGGACTCCCCGCTGCCTTCCCTCACCACGGACTCCCCGCTGCCTTCCCTCACCACGGACTCCCCGCTGCCTTCCCTCACCACGGACTCCCCGCTGCCTTCCCTCACCACGGACTCCCCGCTGCCTTCCCTCACCACGGACTCCCCGCTGCAGCCCTCCCCACGGACTCCCCGCTGCCTTCCCTCACCACGGACTCCCCGCTGCCTTCCCTCACCACGGACTCCCCGCTGCCTTCCCTCACCACGGACTCCCCGCTGCCTTCCCTCACCCACCGGACTCCCCGCTGCCTTCCCTCTGCGGACTCCCCGCTCCCTTCCCTCACCACGGACTCCCCGCTGCCTTCCCTCACCACGGACTCCCCGCTGCCTTCCCTCACCACGGACTCCCCGCTGCCTTCCCTCACCACGAGGACTCCAGCTGCCTTCCCTCACCACGGACTCCCCGCTCGCCTTCCCTCACCACGGACTCCCCGCTGCCTTCCCTCACCACGGACTCCCCGCTGCCCTTCCCTCACCACGGACTCCCCGCGGCCTTCCCCTCTCCCACCGGACTCCCCGCGGCCTTCCCTCACCACGGACTCCCAGCAGGCCTTCCCTCCACCACGGACTCCCCGCGGCCTTCCCTCACACGGACTCCCCGCGGCCTTCCCTCACCACGGACTCCCCGCGGCCTTCCCTCACCACGGACTCCCGCGGCCTTCCCTCACCACCGGACTCCCCGCTGACCTTCCCTCACCACGGACTCCGCGGCCTTCCCTCACCACGGACTCCCCGCGGCCTTCCCTCCACACGGACTCCCCGCGGCCTTCCCCTCACCACGGACTCCCCGCGGCCTTCCCTCACCACGGACTCCCCGCGGCCTTCCCTCACCAGGGATCACCGCGGCCTTCCCTCACCACGGACTCCCCGCGACCTTCCCTCACCACCGGACTCCCCGCGGCCTTCCCTCACCACGGACTCCCCGCGGCCTTCCCTCACCACGGACTCCCCGCGGCCTTCCCTCACCACGGACTCCCCGCGGCCTTCCCTCACCACGGACTCCCGCGGCCTTCCCTCACCACGAGGCTCACCGCGGCCGCCCCCTCACCACCGGACTCCCCGCGGCCTTCCCTCACCACGGACTCCCCGCGACGCTTCCCTCACCACGGACTCCCCGCGGCCTTCCCTCACCACGGACTCCCCGCGACGCTTCCCTCACCACGGACTCCCCGCGGCCTTCCTCAACACGGACTCCCCGCGGCCTTCCCTCACCACGGACTCCCCGCGGCCTTCCCTCACCACGGACTCCCCGCGGCCTTCCCTCACCACGGACTCCCCGCGGCCTTCCCTCACCGCACCGGACTCCCCGCGGCCTTCCCTCACCACGGACTCCCCGCGGCCTTCCCCTCACCACGGACTCCCGCGGCCTTCCCTCACCACGGACTCCCCGCGGCCGCTTCCCTCACCACGGACTCCCCGCGGCCTTCCTCCACCACGGACTCCCCCGCGGCCCGGCCTTCCCTCACCACGGACTCCCCGCGGCCTTCCCTCACCACGGACTCCCCGCGGCCTTCCCTCACCACGGACTCCCCGCGGCCTTCCCTCACCACGGACTCCCCGCGGCCTTCCCTCACCACGGACTCCCCGCGGCCTTCCCTCACCACGGACTCCCCGCGGCCTTCCCTCACCACGGACTCCCCGCGGCCTTCCCTCACCACGGACTCCCCGCGGCCTTCCCTCACCACGGACTCCCCGCGGCCCCCCCTCCACCACGGACTCCCGCGGCCTTCCCTCACCACGGACTCCCCCGCGGCCTTCCCTCACCACGGACTCCCCGCGGCCTTCCCCTCTACACCGGACTCCCCGCGGCCGCCTTCCCTCACCACGGACTCCCCGCGGCCTTCCCTCACCACGGACTCCCCGCGGCCTTCCCTCACCCACCGGACTCCCCCGCGGCCTTCCCTCACCACGGACTCCCCGCGGCCTTCCCTCACCACGGACTCCCCGCGGCCTTCCCCTCTCTGGACTCGCGGCCTTCCCTCACCACGGACTCCCCGCGGCCTTCCCTCACCACGGACTCCCCGCGGCCTTCCCTCACCACGGACCCCCGCGGCCCGGCTTCCACTCACCACGGACTCCCCGCGGCCTTCCCTCACCACGGACCCCCCGCGGCCTTCCCTCACCACGGACCCCCCGCGGCCTTCCCTCACCACGGACTCCCCGCGGCCTTCCCTCACCACGGACTCCGCGGCCTTCCCTCACCACGGACTCCCCGCGACGCTTCCCCTCCACCACGGACTCCCCGCGGCCTTCCCTCACCACGGACTCCCCGCGGCCTTCCCTCACCACGGACTCCCACGCGGCCTTCCCTCACCACGGACTCCCCGCGGCCTTCCCTCACCACGGACTCCCCGCGGCCTTCCCTCACCACGGACTCCCCGCGGCCTTCCCTCTGCGGGTCCCCGCGGCCTTCCCTCACCACGGACTCCCCGCGGCCTTCCCTCACCACGGACTCCCCGCGGCCCTTCCCCTCACCACGGACTCCCCGCGGCCTTCCCTCACCACGGACTCCCCGCGGCCTTCCCTCACCACGGACTCCCCGCGGCCTTCCCTCACCACGGACTCCCCGCCGGCCTTCCCTCACCACGGACTCCCCGCGGCCTTCCCCTCACCACACGGACTCCCGCGGCCTTCCCTCACCACGGACTCCCCGCGGCCTTCCCTCACCACGGACTCCCCGCGGCCCTTCCCTCACCACGGACTCCCCGCGGCCTTCCCTCACCACGGACTCCCCGCGTGCCCCACTCACCACGGACTCCCCGCGGCCTTCCCTCACCACGGACTCCCCGCGGCCTTCCCTCACCACGGACTCCCCCGCGGCCTTCCCTCACCACGGACTCCCGCGGCCTTCCCTCACCACGGACTCCCCGCGGCCTTCCCTCACCACGGACTCGCGGCCTTCCCTCACCACGGACTCCCCGCGGCCTTCCCTCACCACGGACTCCCCGCGGCCTTCCCTCACCACGGACTCCCCGCGGCCTTCCCTCACCACGGACTCCCCGCGGCCGCTTCCCTCACCACGGACTCCCCGCGGCCTTCCCACCTCACCACGGACTCCCCGCGGCCTTCCCTCACCACGGACTCCCCGCGGCCTTCCCTCACCACGGACTCCCCGCGACGCGCCTCACCACGGACTCCCCGCGGCCTGCCCTCAGCTCGTACTCCCCGCGGCCTTCCCTCACCACGGACTCCCCGCGGCCTTCCCTCACCACGGACTCCCGCGGCCTTCCCTCACCACGGACTCCCCGCGGCCTTCCCTCACCACGGACTCCCCGCGGCCTTCCCTCACCCACCGGACTCCCCGCGGCCTTCCCTCACCACGGGACTCCCCGCGGCCTTCCCTCACCACGGACTCCCCGCGGCCTTCCCTCACCACGGACTCCCCGCGGCCTTCCCTCACCACGGACTCCCCGCGGCCTTCCCTCACCACGGACTCCCCGCGGCCTTCCCTCACCACGGACTCCCCGCGGCCTTCCCTCACCACGGACTCCCCGCGGCCTTCCCTCACCACGGACTCCCCGCGGCCTTCCCTCACCACGGACTCCCCGCGGCCTTCCCTCACCACGGACTCCCCGCGGCCTTCCCTCACCACGGACTCCCGGGACGCCTTCCCTCACCACGGACTCCCCGCGGCCTTCCCTCACCACGGACTCCCCGCGGCCTTCCCTCAACACGGACTCGCGGCCTGCCCTCGCCACGGACTCCCCGCGGCCTTGCCTCACCGCGGACTCCCCGCGGCCTTCCCTCACCACGGACTCCCCGCGGCCTTCCCTCACCACGGACTCCCGGGACCCTCACCACGGACTCCCCGCGGCCTTCCCTCACCCCACGGACTCCCCGCGGCCTTCCCTCACCACGGACTCCCCGCGGCCTTCCCTCACCCACCCCCGGACTCCCCGCGGCCTTCCCTCACCACGGACTCCCCGCGGCCTTCCCTCACCACGGACTCCCCGCGGCCTTCCCTCACCACGGACTCCCCGCGGCCTTCCCTCACCACGGACTCCCCGCGGCCTTCCCCTCACCACGGACTCCCCGCGGCCTTCCCTCACCACGGACTCCCCGGCCTTCCCTCACCACGGACTCCCCGCGGCCTTCCCTCACCACGGACTCCCCGCGGCCTTCCCTCACCACGGACTCCCCGCGGCCTTCCCTCACCACGGACTCCCGCGGCCTTCCTCACCACGGACTCCCCGCGGCCTTCCCTCACCACGGACTCCCGCGGCCTTCCCCTGCCACGGGGACTCCCGCGGCCTTCCCTCACCACGGACTCCCCGCGGCCTTCCCTCACCCGGACTCCCCGCGGCCTTCCCTCACCACGGACTCCCCGCGGCCTTCCCTCTTTCCCACGGACTCCCCGCGGCCTTCCCTCACCACGGACTCCCCGCGGCCTTCCCTCACCACGGACTCCCCGCGGCCTTCCCCTCACCACGGACTCCCCGCGGCCCGGCCCTCACCACGGACTCCCCGCGGCCTTCCCTCACCACGGACTCCCCGCGACGCCCTCACCACGGACTCCCGCGGCCTTCCTCACACGGACTCCCCGCGGCCTTCCCTCACCACGGACTCCCCGCGGCCTTCCCTCACCACGGACTCCCCGCGGCCTTCCCTCACCACGGACTCCCCGCGGCCTTCCCTCACCACGGACTCCCCGCGGCCTTCCCTCACCACGGACTCCCCGCTGCCTTCCCTCACCACGGACTCCCCGCTGCCTTCCCTCACCACGGACTCCCCGCTGCAGCCTTCCCTCACCACGGACTCCCCGCTGCCTTCCCTCACCACGGACTCCCCCGCTGCCTTCCCTCACCACGGACTCCCCGCTGCCTTCCCTCACCACGGACTCCCCGCTGCCTTCCCTCACCACGGCCTCCCCGCTGCCTTCCCTCACCACGGACTCCCCGCTGCCTTCCCTCACCACGGACTCCCCGCTGCCTTCCCTCACCACGGACTCCCCGCTGCCTTCCCTCACCACGGACTCCCCGCTGCCTTCCCTCACCACGACCTCCCCGCTGCCTTCCCTCCCCACGGGCTCCCCGCTCCCTTCCCTCACCACGTACTCCCCGCTGCCTTCCCTCACCACGGACTCCCCGCTGCTTCCCTCACCACGGACTCCCCGCTGCCTTCCCTCCACACGGACTCCGCTGCCTTCCCTCACCACGGACTCCCCGCTGCTGCCTTCCCTCACCACGGACTCCCCGCTGCCTTCCCTCACCACGGACTCCCCGCTGCCTTCCCTCACCACGGACTCCCCGCTGCCTTCCCTCACCACGGACTCCCCGCTGCCTTCCCTCACCACGGACTCCGCTGCCTTCCCTCACCACGGACTCCCGCTGCCTTCCCTCACCACGGACTCCCGCTGCCTTCCCTCTCCCCGGACTCCCCGCTGCCTTCCCTCCACCACGGACTCCCGCTGCCTTCCCTCACCACGGACTCCCCGCTGCCTTCCCTCACCACGGACTCCCCCGCTGCCTTCCCTCACCACGGACTCCCCGCTGCCTTCCCTCACCACGACGGACTCCCCCGCTGCCTTCCCTCACCACGGACTCCCCGCTGCCTTCCCTCACCACGGACTCCCCGCTGCCTTCCTCACCACGGACTCCCCGCTGCCTTCCCTCACCACGGACTCCCCGCTGCCTTCCCTCACCACGGACTCCCCGCTGCCTTCCCTCACCACGGACTCCCCGCTGCCTTCCCTCACCACGGACTCCCCGCTGCCTTCCCTCACCACGGACTCGCTGCCTTCCCTCACCACGGACTCCCGCTGCCTTCCCTCACCACGGACTCCCCGCTTCCTCTCCTCACCACGGACTCCCCGCTGCCTTCCCTCACCACGGACTCCCCGCTGCCTTCCCTCACCACGGACTCCCCGCTGCCTTCCTCACCACGGACTCCCCGCTGGCCTTCCCTCACCACGGACTCCCGCGTCTCCTCACCACGGACTCCCCGCTGCCTTCCCTCACCACGGACTCCCGCTGCCTTCCCTCACCACGGACTCCCCGCTGCCTTCCCTCACCACGGACTCCCCCGCTGCCTTCCCTCACCACGGACTCCCCGCGGCCTTCCCTCACCACGGACTCCCCGCTGCCTTCCTCACCACGGACTCCCCGCTGCCTTCCCCTCACCACGGATCCCCCTCGCTGCCTTCCTCCCCTCACCACGGACTCCCCGCTGCCTTCCCTCACCACGGACTCCCCGCTGCCTTCCCTCACCACGGACTCCCCGCTGCCTTCCCTCACCACGGACTCCCCGCTGCCTTCCCTCACCACGGACTCCCCGCTGCCTTCCCCTCACCACGGACTCCCTCCTACGGACTCCGGACTGCCTTCCCTCCACCACCACGGACTCCCCGCTGCCTTCCCTCACCACGGACTCCCGCTGCCTTCCCTCACCACGGGACTCCCGCTGCCTTCCCTCACCACGGACTCCCCGCTGCCTTCCCTCACCACGGACTCCCCGCTGCCTCCCCTCACCACGGACTCTCCCGCTGCCTTCCCCTCACCACGGACTCCTCGCTGCCTTCCTCACCACGGGACTCCCCGCTGCCTTCCCCTCACCACGGACTCCCCCGCTGCCTTCCCCTCACCACGGACTCCCCGCTGCCTTCCCTCACCACGGACTCCCCGCTGCCTTCCCCTCACCCACGGACTCCCCGCTGCCTTCCCTCCACCACGGACTCCCCGCTGCCTTCCCCTCACCACGGACTCCCCGCTGCCTTCCCCTCTACCCACGGACTCCCCGCTGCCTTCCCTCACCCACCGGACTCCCCGCTGCCTTCCCCTCACCACGGACTCCCCGCTGCCCTTCCCTCACCCACGGACTCCCCGCTGCCTTCCCCTCACCACGGACTCCCCGCTGCCTTCCCCTCACCACAGGACTCCCCGCTGCCTTCCCTCACCACGGACTCCCCGCTGCCTTCCCTCACCACGGACTCCCCGCTGCCTTCTCCTCACCACGGACTCCCCGCTGCCTTCCCCTCCTCACCCACGGACTCCCGCATGCCTTCCCTCACCACGGACTCCCCGCTGCCTTCCCCTCACCACACGGACTCCCCGCTGCCTTCCCTCACCACGGACTCCCCGCTGCCTTCCCTCACCACGGACTCCCCGCTGCCTTCCCCTCACCACGGACTCCCCGCTGCCTTCCCTCACCACGGACTCCCCGCTGCCTTCCCTCACCACGGACTCCCCGCTGCCTTCCCTCACCACGGACTCCCCGCTGCCTTCCCTCAACACGGACTCCCCGCTGCCTTCCCTCACCACGGACTCCCCGCTGCCTTCCCTCACCACAGCCTCCCCCGTGCCTTCCCCCTCACCACGGACTCCCCGCTGCCTTCCCCTCACCACGGACTCCCCGCTGCCTTCCCTCACCACGGACTCCCCCGCCGGCCTTCCCTCACCCACGGACTCCCCGCTGCCTTCCCTCACCACGGACTCCCCGCTGCCTTCCCTCACCACGGACTCCCCGCTGCCTTCCCTCACCACGGACTTCCCCGCTGCCTTCCCCTCACCACGGACTCCCCGCTGCCTTCCCTCACCACGGACTCCCCGCTGCCTTCCCTCACCCACAGGACTCCCCGCTGCCTTCCCCTCACCACGGACTCCCCGCTGCCTTCCCTCACCACGGACTCCCCGCGTCTTCCCTCACCACGGACTCCCCCGCTGCCTTCCCTCACCACGGACTCCCCGCTGCCTTCCCCTCACCACGGATCCCCTCTGCCTTCCCTCACCACGGACTCCCCGCTGCCTTCCCTCACCACGGACTCCCCGCTGCCTTCCCTCACCACGGACTCCCCGCTGCCTTCCCTCACCACGGACTCCCCGCTGCCTTCCCCTCACCACGGACTCCCCGCTGCCTTCCCTCACCACACGGACTCCCCGCTGCCTTCCCCTCACCACGGACTCCCCGCTGCCCTTCCCTCACCACGGACTCCCCGCTGCCTTCCCTCACCACGGACTCCCCGCTGCCTTCCCCTCACCACGGACTCCCCCGCTGCCTTCCCCTGCACTCACGGACTCCCCCGCTGCCTTCCCTCACCACGGACTCCCCGCTGCCTTCCCCTCACCACGGACTCCCCGCTGCACCTTCCCTCACCACGGACTCCCCGCTGCCTTCCCCTCACCCCACGGACTCCCCATGCTGCCTCACCACGGACTCCCCGCTGCCTTCCCCTCACCACGGACTCCCCGCTGCCTTCCCCTCACCACGGACTCCCCGCTGCCTTCCCTCACCACGGACTCCCCGCTGCCTTCCCTCACCACGGACTCCCCGCTGCCTTCCCTCACCCACGGACTCCCCGCTGCCTTCCCTCACCACTGGACTCCCCGCTGCCTTCCCTCACCACGGACTCCCCGCTGCCTTCCCTCACCACGGACTTCCCGCTGCCTTCCCCTCACCACGGACTCCCCGCTGCCTCTCTCACCACGGACTCCCCGCTGCCTTCCCTCACCACGGACTCCCCCGCTGCCTTCCTCCTCACCACGGTGACTCCCCGCTGCCTTCCCTCACCACGGACTCCCCGCGTCTCTCCCTCACCACGGACTCCCCGCTGCCTTCCCCTCACCACGGACTCCCCGCTGCCTTCCCTCACCACGGACTCCCCGCTGCCTTCCCCTCACCACGGACTCCCCGCTGCCTTCCTCACCACGGACTCCCCGCTGCCTTCCCCTCACCACGGACTCCCCGCTGCCTTCCCCTCACCACCGGACTCCCCGCTGCCTTCCCTCACCACGGACTCCCCGCTGCCTTCCCCTCACCACGGACTCCACCGCTGCCTTCCCTCACCACGGACTCCCCGCTGCCTTCCCTCACTGCACGGACTCCCCGCTGCCTTCCCTCACCACGGACTCCCCGCTGCCTTCCCTCACCACGGACTCCCCGCTGCCTTCCCTCACCACGGACTCCCCGCTGCCTTCCCTCACCACGGACTCCCCGCTGCCTTCCCCTCACCACGGACTCCCCGCTGCCTTCCCTCCACACCCACGGACTCCCCTCTGCCTTCCCTCCCCACGGACTCCCCGCTGCCTTCCCTCACCACGGACTCCCCGCTGCCTTCCCTCACCACGGACTCCCCGCTGCCTTCCCTCACCGCAGACTCCCCGCTGCCTTCCCCCACCACGGACACCCCGCTGCCTTCCCTCACCACGGACTCCCCGCTGCCTTCCCTGACCACGGACTCCCCGCTGCCTTCCCTCACCACGGACTCCCCGCTGCCTTCCCTCACCACAGCGGACTCCCCGCTGCCTTCCCCTCACCACCAGGACTCCCCGCTGCCTTCCCTCACCACAGGACTCCCCGCTGCCTTCCCTCACACACGGACTCCTCGCTGCAGCTTCCCTCACCACGGACTCCCCGCTGCCTTCCCTCACCACGGACTCCCCGCTGCCTTCCCCTCACCACGGACTCCCCCGCTGCCTTCCCTCACCACGGACTCCCCGCTCGCCTTCCCTCACCCACTGGACTCCCCGCTGCACTTCCCTCACCACGGACTCCCCGCTGCCTTCCCTCCACCCACGGACTCCCCGCTGCCTTCCCTCACCACGGGACTCCCCGCTGCCTTCCCCTCACCCACGGACTCCCCGCTGCCTTCCCTCACCCACGGACTCCCCGCTGCCTTCCCCTCACCACAGGACTCCCCGCGTCTCCCTCACCACGGAGGCTCCCCCGCTTGCCTTCCCTCACCACGGACTCCCCGCTGCCTTCCCCTCACCACGGACTCCCGCTGCCTTCCCTCACCACGGGACTCCCCGCTGCCTTCCCTCACCACGGACTCCCCGCTGCCTTCCCCTCACCCACGGACTCCCCGCTGCCTTCCCTCACCACGGACTCCCCGCTGCCTTCCCTCACCCACCGGACTCCCCCGCTGCCTTCCCCCACCACGGACTCCCCGCTGCCTTCCCTCACCACGGACTCCCCGCTGCCTTCCCTCACCACGGACTCCCCGCTGCCTTCCCTCACCCACGGACTCCCCGCTGCCTTCCCTCACCACGGACTCCCCCGCTGCCTTCCCCTCACCACCCCGGACTCCCCGCTGCCTTCCCTCACCACGGGACTCCCCGCTGCCTTCCCTCACCACGGACTCCCCCGCTGCCTTCCCTCACCACGGACTCCCCGCTGCGCCTTCCTCTCACCACGGACTCCCCGCTGCCTTCCCTCACCACGGACTCCCCGCTGCCTTCCCCTCACCACGGGGACTCCCGCTGCCTTCCCTCACCACCGGACTCCCTGCGTCTCCTCACCACGGACTCCCCGCTGCCTTCCCTCACCACGGACTCCCCCGCTGCCTTCCCTCACCACGGGACTCCCCGCTGCCTTCCCTCACCACGGACTCCCCCGCTGCCTTCCCTCGCACCACGGACTCCCCGCTGCCTTCCCTCACCACGGACTCCCCGCTGCCTTCCCTCACCACCGGACTCCCCGCTGCCTTCCCTCACCACGGACTCCCCGCTGCCTTTCCCTCACCACGGACTCCCCGCTGCAGCTTCCCTCACCACGGACTCCCCGCTGTCTTCCCTCACCCACCGGACTCCCCGCTGCCTTCCCCTCACCACGGACTCCCCGCTGCCTTCTCCCTCACCACGGACTCCCCGCTGCCTTCCCTCCACCACGGACTCCCCGCTGCCTTCCCCTCACCACACGGACTCCCCGCTGCCTTCCCCTCACCCGCACGGACTCCCCGCTGCCTTCCCTCACCCACGGACTCCCCGCTGCCTTCCCTCACCACGGACTCCCCCGCTGCCTTCCCTCACCACGGACTCCCGCTGCCTTCCCTCACCACGGACTCCCGCTGCCTTCCCTCACCACGGACTCCCCGCTGCCTTCCCCTCACCACGGACTCCCCGCTGCCTTCCCTCACCACGGACTCCCCGCCGCGTCTCCCTCCACCACACGGACTCCCCGCTGCCTTCCCTCACCACTTGGACTCCCCGCTGCCTTCCCTCACCACGGACTCCCCGCTGCCTTCCCTGCCACCACGGACTCCCCGCTGCCTTCCCCTCACCACGGACTCCCCGCTGCCTTCCCTCACCACTGGACTCCCCGCCGCGCCTTCCCTCACCACGGACTCCCCGCTGCCTTCCCTCACCACGGACTCCCGCTGCCTTCCCCTCCCTCACCACTGGGACTCCCCCGCTGCCTTCCCTCACCACGGACTCCGCGCTGCCTTCCCCTCACCCACGGACTCCCTCGCTGCCTTCCCTCACCACGGACTCCCCGCTGCCTTCCCCTCACCACGGACTCCCCGCTGCCTTCCCTCACCACGGACTCCCCGCTGCCTTCCCCTCACCACGGACTCCCCGCTGCCTTCCCTCACCACGGACTCCCCGCTGCCTTCCCCTCACCACGGACTCCCCGCTGCCTTCCCTCACCACGGACTCCCCGCTGCCTTCCCTCACCACCCGGACTCCCCGCTGCCTTCCCCTCACCACGGACTCCCCGCTGCGCTTCCCCTCACCACGGACTCCCCGCTGCCTTCCCTCACCACGACCCCCCGCTGCCTTCCCTCACCACGGACTCCCCGCTGCCTCTCTCACCTTTACGGACTCCCCGCTGCCTTCCCTCTGCACCACGGACTCCCCGCTGCCTTCCCCCTCACCACGGACTCCCCGCTGCCTTCCCTCACCCACGGACTCCCGCTGCAGCTTCCCTCACCCACGGACTCCCCGCTGCCTTCCCTCACCACGGACTCCCCGCTGCCTTCCCCTCACCACGGACTCCCCGCTGCCTTCCCTCACCCACGGACTCCCGCGCTGCCTTCCCTCACCCACGGACTCCCCGCTGCCTTCCCTCACCACGGACTCCCGCTGCCTTCCCCTCACCACCGCGGACTCCCCGCTGCCTTCCCCTCACCACGGACTCCCCGCTGCCTTCCCTCACCACGGACTCCCCCGCTGCCTTCCCTCACCACGGACTCCCCGCTGGCCTTCCCTCACCACGGACTCCCCGCTGCCTTTCCCTCACCACGGACTCCCCGCGGCCTTCCCTCACCACGGACTCCCCGCTGCCTTCCCTCACCACGGACTCCCCGCTGCCTTCCCCTCACCCACGGACTCCCCGCTGCCTTCCTCCTCACCACGGACTCCCGCTCGCCTTCCCTCACCACGGACTCCCCGCGTCTTCCCTCACCACGGACTCCCCGCTGCCTTTCCCCTCACCACGGACTCCCCGCTGCCTTCCCCTCACCACGGACTCCCCGCGTCTCCTCACCACGGACTCCCCGCTGCCTTCCCCTCACCACGGACTCCCCGCTGCCTTCCCCTCACCACGGACTTCCCCGCTGCCTTCCCTCACCACGGACTCCCCGCTGCCTTCCCTCACCACGGACTCCCCGCTGCCTTCCCTCACCACGGACTCCCCCGCTGCCTTCCCTCACCACACGGACTCCCCGCTGCCTTCCCCTCACCACGGACTCCCCGCTGCCCCTTCCCTCTACCACGGACTCCCCCGCTGCCTTCCCTCACCACGGACTCCCAGCTGCCGTCTCCCTCACCACGGACTCCCCGCTGCCTTCCCCTCACCACGGACTCCCCCGCTGCCTTCCCTCACCACGGACTCCCCGCTGCCTTCCCTCACCACGGACTCCCCGCTGCCTTCCCTCACCACGGACTCCCCGCTGCAGCTTCCCTCACCACGGACTCCCCGCTGCCTTCCCCTCACCCACGGACTCCCCGCTGCCTTCCCTCACCACGGACTCCCGCTGCCTTCCCTCACCACGGACTCCCCGCTGCCTTCCCTCACCACGGACTCCCCGCGTCTCTCACCACGGACTCCCCGCTGCCTTCCCTCACCCACGGACTCTCGCTGCCTTCCCCTGCACCACGGACTCCCCGCTGCCTTTCCCTCACCACGGACTCCCCGCTGCCTTCCCTCACCACGGACTCCCCCGCTGCCTTCCCCTCACCACGGACTCCCCGCTGCCTTCCCCTCACCCACGGACTCCCCGCTGCCCTTCCCTCACCACGGACTCCCCGCTGCCTTCCTCACCACGGACTCGCTGCCTTCCCTCCACCACGGACTCCCCGCTGCCTTCCCTCACCACGGACTCCCCGCGTTCGCTTCCCTCACCACACGGACTCCCCGCTGCCTTCCCTCACCACGGACTCCCCCGCTGCCTTCCCTCACCCACGGACTCCCCCGCTGCCTTCCCCTCACCACGGACTCCCGCCAGCCTTCCCCTCACCACGGACTCCCCGCTGCCTTCCCCTCACCACGGACTCCCCGCTGCCTTCCCTCACCACGGACTCCCCGCTGCCTTCCCTCACCACGGACTCCCCCGCTGCCTTCCCCTCACCACGGACTCCCCGCTGCCTTCCCCCTCACCACGGACTCCCCGCCATGCCTTCCCCTCACCACGGACTCCCCGCTGTCCTTCCCTCACCACGGACTCCCCCGCTGCCTTCCCTCACCACGGACTCCCCGCTGCCTTCCCCTCACCACGGACTCCCCGCTGCCTTCCCTCACCACGGACTCCCCGCTGCCTTCCCTCACCACGGACTCCCCGCTGCCTTCCCTCACCACGGACTCCCCGCTGCCTTCCCTCACCACGGACTCCCCCGCTGCCTTCCCCTCACCACGGACTCCCCGCTGCCTTCCCTCACCACGGACTCCCCGCGCTGCCTTCCCTCACCACGGACTCCCCGCTGCCTTCCCTCACCACGGACTCCCCGCTGCCTTCCCTCACCCACGGACTCCCCGCTGCCCTCTCACCACGGACTCCCCGCTGCCTTCCCTCCACCACGGACTCCACGCTGCCTTCCCCCTCACCACGGACTCCCCGCTGCCTTCCCTCACCACTGGACTCCCCGCTGCCTTCCCTCACCACGGACTCCCCGCTGCTCTCTCACCACGGACTCCCCGCTGCCTTCCCCTCACCACGGACTCCCCGCTGCCTTCCCTCACCACGGACTCCCCGCTGCCTTCCCTCACCACGGACTCCCCGCTGCCTTCCCTCACCCGCACGGACTCCCCGCTGCCTTCCCCTCACCACGGACTCCCCGCTGCCTTCCCTCACCACGGACTCCCCGCTGCCTTCCCTCACCACGGACTCCCCGCTTTAGCCTTCCCTCACCACGGACTCCCCGCCGTCTCCTCACCACGGACTCCCCGCTGCCTTCCCTCACCACGGACTCCCGCTGCACCTTCCCTCACCACGGACTCCCCGCTGCCTTCCCTCACCACGGACTCCCCCGCTGCCTTCCCTCACCCACGGACTCCCCGCTGCCTTCCCCTCACCACGGACTCCCCCGCTGCCTTCCCTCACCACGGACTCCCCGCTGCCTTCCCCTCACCACGGACTCCCCGCTGCCTTCCCCTCACCCACGGACTCCCCGCTGCCTTCCCCTCACCACGGACTCCCCGCTGCCTTCCCTCACCACGGACTCCCCGCTGCCTTCCCTCACCACGGACTCCCCGCTGCCTTCCCTCACCACGGACTCCCCGCTGCCTTCCCTCACCACGGACTCCCCGCTGCGTCTTCCCCTCACCACGGACTCCCCGCTGCCTTCCCTCACCACGGACTCCCCGCTGCCTTCCCTCACCACGGACTCCCCGCTGCCTTCCCCTCACCACGGACTCCCCGCTGCCTTCCCTCACCACGGACTCCCCGCTGCCTTCCCTCACCACGGACTCCCCGCTGCCTTCCCTCACCACGGACTCCCCGCTGCGCCTTCCCTACACCACGGACTCCCCGCTGCCTTCCTCACCACGGACTCCCCGCTGCCTTCCCTCCACCACGGACTCCCCGCTGCCTTCCCTCACCACGGACTCCCCGCTGCCTTCCCTCACCACGGACTCCCCGCTGCCTTCCCTCACCACGGACTCCCCGCTGCCTTCCCTCACCACGGACTCCCCGCTGCCTTCCCTCACCACGGACTCCCCGCTGCCTTCCCTCACCACGGACTCCCCGCTGCCTTCCCTCACCACGGACTCCCCGCTGCCTTCCCCTCACCACGGACTCCCGCTGCCTTCCCTCACCACGGACTCCCGCTGCCTTCCCTCTCCACGGACTCCCCGCTGCCCTCCCTCACCACTGACTCCCCGCTGCCTCCGCTCGCCACGGACTCCCCGCTGCCTTCCCTCACCACGGACTCCCCGCTGCCTTCCCTCACCACGGACTCCCCGCTGCCTTCCCTCACCACGGACTCCCCGCTGCCTTCCCTCACCACGGACTCCCCGCTGCCTTCCCTCACCACGGACTCCCCGCTGCCTTCCCTCACCACGGACTCCCCGCTGCCTTCCCTCACCACGGACTCCCGCTGCCTTCCCCTCACCACGGACTCCCCGCTGCCTTCCCTCACCACGGACTCCCCGCTGCCTTCCCTCACCACGGACTCCCCGCTGCCTTCCCTCACCACGGACTCCCCGCTGCCTTCCCTCACCACGGACTCCCCGCTGCCTTCCCTCACCACGGACTCCCCGCTGCCTTCCCTCACCACGGACTCCCCGCTGCCTTCCCTCACCACGGACTCCCCGCTGCCTTCCCTCACCACGGACTCCCCGCTGCCTTCCCTCACCACGGACTCCCCGCTGCCTTCCCTCACCACGGACTCCCCGCTGCCTTCCCTCACCACGGACTCCCCGCTGCCTTCCCTCACCACGGACTCCCCGCTGCCTTCCCTCACCACGGACTCCCCGCTGCCTTCCCTCACCACGGACTCCCCGCTGCCTTCCCTCACCACGGACTCCCCGCTGCCTTCCCCTCACCACGGACTCCCCGCTGCCTTCCCTCACCACGGACTCCCCGCTGCCTTCCCTCACCACGGACTCCCCGCTGCCTTCCCTCACCACGGACTCCCCGCTGCCTTCCCTCACCACGGACTCCCCGCTGCCTTCCCTCACCACGGACTCCCGCTGCCTTCCCTCACCACGGACTCCCCGCTGCCTTCCCTCACCACGGACTCCCCGCTGCCTTCCCTCACCACGGACTCCCCGCTGCCTTCCCTCACCACGGACTCCCCGCTGCCTTCCCTCACCACGGACTCCCCGCTGCCTTCCCTCACCACGGACTCCGCCCTGCCTTCCTTCACCACGGACTCCCCGCTGCCTTCCCTCACCACGGACTCCCCGCTGCCTTCCCTCACCACGGACTCCCCGCTGCCTTCCCTCACCACGGACTCCCCGCTGCCTTCCCCTCACCACGGACTCCCCGCTGCCTTCCCTCACCACGGACTCCCCGCTGCCTTCCCTCACCACGGACTCCCCGCTGCACCACGGACTCCCCGCTGCTACCACGGACTCCCCGCTGCCTTCCCTCACCACGGACTCCCCGCTGCCTTCCCTCACCACGGACTCCCCGCTGCCTTCCCTCACCACGGACTCCCCCACCACGGACTCCCCGCTGCCTTCCTCACCCTCACCACGGACTCCCCGCTGCCTTCCCTCACCACGGACTCCCGCTGCCTTCCCTCACCAGGACTCCCGCTGCCTCCCCTCACCACGGACTCCCCGCTGCCTTCCCTCACCACGGACTCACCACGGACTCCCCGCTGCCTTCCCTCACCACGGACTCCCCGCTGCTACCACGGACTCCCGCTGCCCCCTCACCACGGACTCCCGCTGCCTTCCCTCACCACGGACTGCCTTCCGCTGCCTCACCACGGACTCCCCGCTGCCTTCCCTCACCACGGACTCCCCGCTGCCCCCTCACCACTCACCACGGACTCCCCGCTGCCCTTCCCTCACCACGGACTCCCCTTCCCTCACCACGGACTCCCCGCTGCCTCACTCACCACGGACTCCCCACCACGGACTCCCCGCTGCCTTCCCCTCACCACGGACTCCCCGCTGCCTTCCTCCCACGGACTCCCCGCTGCCTTCCTCACCACGGACTCCCTCACCACGGACTCCGCTGCCCACCTCACCACGGACTCCCGCTGCACCACGGACTCCCCGCTGCCTTCCCTCACCACGGGACTCCCGCTGCCTTCCCTCACCACGGACTCCCCGCTGCCTTCCCTCACCACGGACTCCCCGCTGCCTTCCCTCACCACGGACTCCCCCCCGCTGCCTTCCCTCACCACGGACTCCCCGCTGCCTTCCCCTCACCACGGACTCCCCGCTGCCTTCCCTCACCACGGACTCCCCGCTGCCTTCCCTCACCACGGACTCCCCGCTGCCTTCCCTCACCACGGACTCCCCGCTGCCTTCCCTCACCACGGACTCCCCGCTGCCCTCCCCTCACCACGGACTCCCCGCTGCCCTTCCCTCACCACGGACCCCCCGCTGCCTCCCCTCACCACGCACTCCCCGCTGCCCTCCCTCACCACGGACTCCCCGCTGCCTTCCCTCACCACGGACTCCCCGCTGCCTTCCCTCACCACGGACTCCCGCTGCCTTCCCCTCACCACGGACTCCCGCTGCCCTCCCTCACCACGGACTCCCCGCTGCCCTTCCCTCACCACGGACTCCCCGCTGCCTTCCCCTCACCACGGACTCCCCGCCCTGCCTCCCTCACCACGGACTCCCCGCTGCCTTCCCTCACCACGGACTCCCCGCTGCCTTCCCCTCACCACGGACTCCCCGCTGCCTTCCCCTCACCACGGACTCCCCGCTGCCTTCCCTCACCACGGACTCCCCGCTGCCCTCCCCTCACCACGGACTCCCCGCTGCCTTCCCTCACCACGGACTCCCGCTGCCTTCCCTCACCACGGACTCCCCGCTGCCTTCCCTCACCACGGACTCCCCGCTGCCTTCCCTCACCACGGACTCCCCGCTGCCTTCCCTCACCACGGACTCCCCGCTGCCCTTCCCTCACCACGGACTCCCCGCTGCCCTTCCCTCACCACGGACTCCCCGCTGCCCTTCCCTCACCACGGACTCCCCGCTGCCTTCCCCTCACCACGGACTCCCCGCTGCCCTCCCTCACCACGGACTCCCCGCTGCCCTTCCCTCACCACGGACTCCCCGCTGCCTTCCCTCACCACGGACTCCCGCTGCTCCCTCACCACGGACTCCCACTGCCTTCCCTCACCACGGACTCCCCGCGGACCTCACCACGGACTCCCCGCTTCTCACCACGGACTCCTCCTTCCTCACCACGGACTCCCCGCTGCCTTCCCTCACCACGGACTCCCCGCTGCCTTCCCTCACCACGGACTCCCCGCTGCCTTCCCTCACCACGGACTCCCCGCTGCCTTCCCTCACCACGGACTCCCCGCTGCCTTCCCTCACCACGGACTCCCCGCTGCCCTCCCTCACCACGGACTCCCCGCTGCCTTCCCTCACCACGGACTCCCCGCTGCCTTCCCTCACCACGGACTCCCCGCTGCCTTCCCTCACCACGGACTCCCCGCTGCCCTCCCTCACCACGGACTCCCCGCTGCCCTCCCTCACCACGGACTCCCCGCTGCCTTCCCTCACCACGGACTCCCCGCTGCCTTCCCTCACCACGGACTCCCCGCTGCCTTCCCTCACCACGGACTCCCCGCTGCCTTCCCTCACCACGGACTCCCCGCTGCCCTCCCTCACCACGGACTCCCCGCTGCCTTCCCTCACCACGGACTCCCCGCTGCCCTCCCTCACCACGGACTCCCGCTGCCCTCCCTCACCACGGACTCCCCGCTGCCCTTCCCCTCACCACGGACTCCCCGCTGCCCTCCCTCACCACGGACTCCCCGCTGCCCTCCCTCACCACGGACTCCCCGCTGCCCTCCCTCACCACGGACTCCCCGCTGCCCTCCCTCACCACGGACTCCCCCGCTGCCCTCCCTCACCACGGACTCCCCGCTGCCCTCCCTCACCACGGACTCCCGCTGCCCTCCCTCACCACGGACTCCCCGCTGCCCTCCCTCACCACGGACTCCCCGCTGCCCTCCCTCACCACGGACTCCCCGCTGCCCTCCCTCACCACGGACTCCCCGCTGCCCTCCCTCACCACGGACTCCCCGCTGCCCTCCCTCACCACGGACTCCCCGCTGCCCTCCCTCACCACGGACTCCCCGCTGCCCTCCCTCACCACGGACTCCCCGCTGCCCTCCCTCACCACGGACTCCCCGCTGCCCTCCCTCACCACGGACTCCCCGCTGCCCTCCCTCACCACGGACTCCCCGCTGCCCTCCCTCACCACGGACTCCCCGCTGCCCTCCCTCACCACGGACTCCCCGCTGCCCTCCCTCACCACGGACTCCCCGCACCACGGACTCCCTCACCACGGACTCCCCGCTTCACCGCTCCCCGCTGCCCTCCCTCACCACGGACTCCCCGCTGCCCGCCCTCAACACTGCCTGCCCTCCCGACCGACGAGTGTTGGACACAAAAGCGATAATCCGATAACAGTTAATTATCGAAGCTAACTTTTTTATCGGAAGTTAACTTCCATTTATCGTTATTTCACCAGTTAACTTCCGATAACTCTCTTTTGTCCGATAATGTTAGTCTGATAAAACGAAGCTCAGGAACATGAGGAACAGCTTCGCCATCTTGCAAGCCACTGGTCGACATTCTGGAAGCAGCCATCGCCACCTGGTTCAACCACTACCTGAACGACCGGGACGGCCAGCAAACAGCTGCCTGCCATACAAAGTTCCGGCTCCACTGGCTGCACAGGTTCGACAGAAACCTAACGGTCTCTCTCAAGGCCACCATGGAGGACGAGGTCGAGAGAGCACTGAGGGTCGTGAGGGACCGGAACGGCGACAACACCACCAGCTCCGACGACAGCAGCATGCATGACGACCTCTTCGCTGGGTGGACGGCCGCTGGCTCACGTACCAGTGTGAAGAAGAACAACGCGAAGCTCTCTTGGAGCCAACGTTCGCAACGTGACGCGGAAAAAAGATGCATAATGTTTATTTTATTCTTTGGTTTAGCATAAATAAGCCTTTTCTATGGGTTTTGAAGCTTTTTCCTTGTTTTTTTATTTACTGTTAAAAAGTAGTTCTCGTTATCTTCCAATAACTTTGTATTATAATTACCGCATTATCTTTGTCGGACTTAAAAATTGGGATTATCATTATCGAAGTTAACTTTTTCGTAATCGGTGGCCAACACTGCCACCGACTCACCACTGCCTGTCGTCACAACCGACTCACCACTGCCTGTCGTCACAACCGACTCACCACTGCCTGTCGTCACAACCGACTCACCACTGCCTGTCCTCACAACCGACTCACCACTGCCTGTCCTCACAACCGACTCACCACTGCCTGTCACACCGACTCACCACTGCCTGTCCTCACAACCGACTCACCACTGCCTGTCCTCACAACCGACTCACCACTGCCTGTCCTCACAACCGACTCACCACTGCCTGTCCTCACAACCGACTCACCACTGCCTGTCCTCACAACCGACTCACCACTGCCTGTCCTCACAACCGACTCACCACTGCCTGTCCTCACAACCGACTCACCACTGCCTGTCCTCACAACCGACTCACCACTGCCTGTCCTCACAACCGACTCACCACTGCCTGTCCTCACAACCGACTCACCACTGCCTGTCCTCACAACCGACTCACCACTGCCTGTCCTCACAACCGACTCACCACTGCCTGTCCTCACAACCGACTCACCACTGCCTGTCCTCACAACCGACTCACCACTGCCTGTCCTCGCAACCGACTCACCACTGCCTGTCCTCACAACCGACTCACCACTGCCTGTCCTCGCATCCGACTCACCACTGCCTGCCCTCGCAACCGACTCACCACTGCCTGCCCTCACAACCGACTCACCACTGCCTGTCCTCACAACCGACTAACCACTGCCTGTCCTCACAACCGACTCACCACTGCCTGTCCTCACAACCGACTCACCACTGCCTGTCCTCGCAACCGACTCACCACTGCCTGTCCTCGCAACCGACTCACCACTGCCTGTCCTCGCAACCGACTCACCACTGCCTGTCCTCGCAACCGACTCACCACTGCCTGTCCTCACAACCGACTCACCACTGCCTGTCCTCACAACCGACTCACCACTGCCTGTCCTCACAACCGACTCACCACTGCCTGTCCTCACAACCGACTCACCACTGCCTGTCCTCACAACCGACTCACCACTGCCTGTCCTCGCAACCGACTCACCACTGCCTGTCCTCACAACCGACTCACCACTGCCTGTCCTCACAACCGACTCACCACTGCCTGTCCTCACAACCGACTCACCACTGCCTGTCCTCGCAACCGACTCACCACTGCCTGTCCTCGCAACCGACTCACCACTGCCTGTCCTCGCAACCGACTCACCACTGCCTGTCCTCGCAACCGACTCACCACTGCCTGTCCTCGCAACCGACTCACCACTGCCTGTCCTCGCAACCGACTCACCACTGCCTGTCCTCGCAACCTACTCACCACTGCGTGTCCTCGCAACCGACTCACCACTGCCTGTCCTCACTCGCAACCGACTCACCACCGCCTTGCCCTTCACCGTCACCTCACGACCGCTTGCCTTCACCGTCACCTCACCACCGCGTGCCCTCACCGTCACCTCACCACAGCGTGCCCTCACCGTCACCTCACCACCGCCTGCCCTCACCGTCGCCTCACGACCGCCTGCCCTCACCGTCGCGTCACCACTGCCTGCCCTCGCTGTCGCCTCACCACTGCCTGCCCTCCCTGTCCCCTCACCACTGCCTGCCCTCGCTGTCGCCTCACCACTGCCTGCCCTCGCTGTCGCCTCACCAATGCCTGCCCTCACTGTCGCCTCACCAATGCCTGCCCTCACTGTCGCCTCACCACTGCCTGCCCTCACTGTCGCCTCACCACTGCGTGCCCTCACTGTCGCCTCACCACTGCGTGCCCTCACTGGTCGCTCACCACTGCGTGCCCTCACTGGTCGCTCACCACTGCGTGCCCTCACGTTCGCCTCGCCACTGCCTGCCCTCACGGACGCCTCGCCACTGCCTGCCCTCACCGTCGCCTCACCACTGCCTGCCGTCACCGTCGCCTCACCACTGCCTGCCGTCACCGTCGCCTCACCACTGCCTGCCGTCACCGTCGCCTCACCACTGCCTGCCCTCACCGTCGCCTCACCACTGCCTGCCCTCACCACTGCCTGCTCTCACCACCCCATGCCACCTCATGAGGTGTTCACATCTTGGACAAATGGAGAGGGGGCTCCGAAGACAATTCTTGTGTGGGGCATCATTTCATCTCAGGCCACCCCTGGGTGGGGACAGTCGCAGATTTGAAGCAGCAAAGCTCACACTGTATGAAGTGAAATTCATCAATTCATTCATTGGAAGCATGTGCCATAGTGCATTGTTGCGTCCACTTTCAACTTGTACTTCAGCGGCCTCCGTCTGCCTTCCCCCCTGGCAAATGTCTTGCCCATCCCCATCACGTAAGGATAGGATATTCCAGACACCCAACCAAAGGGATGCCTCAGATTAACCTTGAGGAGACTCGTCTGGTGAGCGACACTTCAGCACCACCACAACGCACACGACAGTTTGTTTAGTGGTGGCTGGAGTACAAATACTGCTACCAACCTCCTTGGAAAGGTAAGCAACTGCAGGAGGATGTTCCTTGATGCAGTTGGCACTGGATATGGATGGCTCTTTGCTCACAAAGAGCTCTTCTGCCCTTGTGGCAGGTTTTTGATTTAATCCTGCTGGTTGTCCATGAAAGGGAAATGAGAAAGAAGAAAAGCAATAACAGGTTCTTCCCTTCCATGGATTTTCTGCTTGTTTTGTCCTTGTTTTGTGTAGTCATGGTGTTACTGTTGATGCAATTCCGTTTTTGTCCATGGACATTGGTTTTATGCTTCTTGATGAAACAATAATTAGGGTGGGAGTGGTCGGGTGGCACTTTCATTTTTGGTTCTTTCATTAACCTCCGCCATCTTCGAAGATGGATGGAGGTAACTGTTTTCACCCCTTTCTGTTTGTTTGTTTGTTTTTGAACAGTATTACGGAAAAACCCTTCGACGGATTTCGACGAAACTTGGCTGGGGGGTTAGGTATGGTCCAAGGATCATGCCATTAAATTTTGGACTTGGTCCCCCTCCCCCCCAAAAAAAAAATTGAGAGAAAAAAAAAATATTTTTTGTATTTCTACGTTTTAAGTGATTTCCAACCCCCCCCCCCAAAAAAAATTGTTGGAGAATTTTTTTTTTTGCTTTTCTACATGTTTTCAGTGATTTCCAACCCCCCCAAAAAAAATTGTTCGAGGAGAAAATTTTTTTTTTGCATTTCGACATATTTTAAGTGATTTCCAACCCCCCCCCAAAAAGAATTGTTTGAGAAAAAAATTATTTTTTGCATTTTTACATGTTTTAAGTGATTTCCAACCCCCCCCCCCCAAAAAAGGGGAAATTTTTATTTTGCATATCTACATGTTTTAAGTGATTTCCAACCCCCCCCCCCAAAAAAAAATTGTTCGAGGAAAAAAAAATTTTGCAATTTTTTTTTCAACAAAATTTCGATTTTTTTTTCATTTTTACATGTTGTAAATGATTTCCAACCCCCCCCCCCCCCCAAAAAAAAATGTTGGTGAAAAGAACTCTCACTCTGTCAGCACTGTTGACGTCATATTTAATGAATAAAGGGGCTGTCACACCTTGACGGTTCAGCCAACCTGTGCCGATTTCTGAAAAATTTGCCTAATACGCTGGCACACGTCGAATACGTTATGGGTAGGTTTTGTACACGTTAAGAGCATGCTGAAAAACACTGCCATGATTCATAGTACACTGGCTCTAATCGTTGAACTTTGTGGTTTTTCTCAACTTTTCGTATGCTTAAAATTTTAGAACGCACTCTGTGTTTGGCTCACACGTTCCGCGACGCTGGCCATAAGGTTTAGGCACGTTATGCGATCGTTGACACACGTTATTTATATGTTACTCATATGTGGAAACACGTTGAGGTAACATTTGCGTACCCGAAACTTATTCATAAACTCTAGGTAACGTTTTATAAGCACGCTACACGAACGTTCACAGCTCGCAACGTGCAACGAGAAAGTTTCTCATACATCGAAACACATCAAAGTAATGTTTAGGGAACCTGTGACTTATTTATAATCTACGAGTCACGTGCTTGGGAATTAGTTGTAGAGCATGTCCTACGAACAAATACGTATGTAGACGTATTTGATGTCTTCAGGACGACCACAGAACTTACTGAACGCGTTTCTAACAAACAGCTGACGAAGAATGACGTATTCGCAGCGATTTGGGGAATTGGTATTTAAAAAGGGCCTTCACAGGAGGAACCCGTCTTTTTTTTTTTTAGACTTTGTGGTGAGTACATGTTGATGTCATTCCGAGAGGTGGAGGATACGGCAAGGCTGAGACGACAATACCTACCTGTCCTCGAACATCAACATGACCTCATCGAGTTGACACTGCACCAGTTGCGTGCCAATTGAGCCGGGAGAAGATGACGTGAACGGAGGAGAAGGAACTGGGTCAGACCATGGATCGGGAGGCAACGCCATTACGGCATATATGACCAGCTCATGATGGAACTCCGGAACGAGGACCATGCATCCTTCATGAACTTCCTGCGAATGCCTCCAGCGATGTTCGACGAGCTGCAAGCCAGAGTGGGTCCAAGGATAACCAAGCATTATTATGAAATCATTTCAATAGTCCAGTGGAAGCGATTTAACTCGTTCAATGGAAACGATTTCAATTGCCGAGCGCCAGCGTCCAAAAACAATAGGCGAGTGACAGCAAGTGAACTCGTGAAATGGAAACGATTTGAATTGCCTTGCACCAGCGTCAAAAAACAATAGGCGAGTGACAGCCGTTTATTGAAATAGTTTAGTTGCAGTCAATGGATAGCAAACGTCACGTAATCGTAAACGATGCGCTCCCACGTTATGCATGTGTTCGACTATCGTTGGGCATAGGCTGTGGACGCCTAAAACACGATAAGCAATCGTTGGTATAACTAATCTATAAGTTATCGAAGCGTTCTGTGTTTATTACGAGTACATTATGCATTTGTCAAAGTCTTTTTTTTAATAATTTCAATCGTAAAACAAAGAAATATTTCATCTTTGGAATGAGGAAAAAAAATTAGCCCTTTCAGAACATCGAACAATGGTGCAAAGTATTCTCCTATTCGTTGACGCAACGAGGATCCATCATCCCCCACAGCCTCCACATCACGCTCACATACTACTACTGACATAGACATTCAGCTACGACCAATGCTACGACCACTACAACAACTATTATTACTGTCACGCACACCTACTACTAGTAATAGTATTGATACTACCGGCGTTCACATCTACTCACCATGGAGTCTGAAACAATGATGGGTTTTTATTGTGAAGCCCATTTATCGATCTATAATTCCAGCAGTGTGTGTGTGTGTGTGTGTGTGTGTGTGTGTGTGTGTGTGTGTGTGTGTGTGTGTGTGTGTGTGTGTGTGTGTGTGTGTGTGTGTGTGTGTGTGTGTGTGTGTGTGTGTGTGTGTGTGTGTGTGTGTGTGTGTGTGTGTGTGTGTGTGTGTGTGTGTGTGTGTGTGTGTGTGAGACCGCTGTTTCTCGACAACCTCTGGTCCGATCTAATTGAAACTTGCCAGGTATATTGTTGGGGACCTGAGGATGTGCCTTTTCAATGTTTGATATTAATCGGACAAGTGCTTCCTCAGTTATGGCCATTTATTTACCAAACCAATGACAAGACACGTTATTGCGTGGGCGTGGCCGATGGGGAAGGGAAGCACAGCCACCTTCCCCATTACGGGTTACAACGTACAGGCTTCCGGAGAGTGTTGACTTTGTGTATTCTAATAATTTCTCGATTTCTTATGTGCATTTATAGATAAACACAATGGCCCAAGTTATGATCGTTTTCATATTAGACGGTGTATAAATTTTGGGAACATCAGAGTGCTGGAATGCTCCGAACCAGGAAGTAAATTTTTTCTCTCTCTTCTCTTTTTGTTTTTCCTTGCCACGACATTGCGAAAAGGAAAAATACGTTGGCGCTAATTGAATAATTGGGTATTAAAAATAAATTGCGAACAATCGTAACTGCGAATAATATCGAACTTCCGGGTAACACACGTACGGGCATGTGAGAGCGAAGAAACGGCCTGTGTGGTTTATTTATTTATTTATTTATTATTATTAAATTTTTTTTACGGGCACGTACTAGTATATACCAATTTCCCGAAACGCTGCCAATACGCCAGTACACGGGAGAAGTAATTGAGAAACACTTTCAGTAAGTTCTATGGTTGTCCGGAAGACGTCAATTTAATTCGTCTACATACGACAATGTGCGTTTGACATACGTTACAAAGAGGTTCATAGCATGTCACTCAAAGGTTAGAAGCACGTTTTACTTCGGTTCAAAACATGCTACTCATAGGGAAAACGCACGTTACTCTTACGTTCATAGCACGCCAGTCATTGATTCAAGGCCAGTTATACATAGTTTCAATGCACGTTACTCATAGTTTCCAAGCATGTTAAACATAGGCTCAGCTGACGCTACTCATTTGTTCAAAGCACGTTACTCATCGATTAGAAATTTGGTTTCAAGTATGTTGGCCATTACCTTGACGTGTTTCGACTAATGAGTAACCTACAAGTAACGTGTGTTCGCCGTGTTTGAACGATCGCGGAACGTGCTAGGAACAGAAGCCAACGCATGCGAAACGTGTTTGCCTTACGTCGAGTACGTCTAAAAATTTTCAGCATGCTTGAAATTTCACGACGTACCAAACGGACAAGGTAATATGCCAGCGTACTTCAATGATTTCCAGCATACTCTAAACGTATACACAACTTACCTGTAGCGTATCTGACGTATGCCTAGCGTTGTAAACACATTTTTCATAGAATGGCATACGCTGGCAAAATCGTCAAGGTGTGACTGCGATGTTGACACTTCAAATTCTCAGGCAGTTTTGATTTCAATCGGCGTCTGGCAAGTTCTGAACTGGCTTCGCCACGAGTTCGCCGGCGATACGTATGGCACGCAAAGGGTAAGTTAAACTCTTGTTTGTCATAGGTTTTGAACGTTACATAGGCTTACCACAAGGTAAACATTCGTGAGTAAAAGTTATGTATAACACAACGAAACGTTCTGTGCCCGTGACTAATATGTTATGCAAACGATCAACACGTTATGAATACGCCAAAAACTTAAAAAAAAAAACATCAAAATTTCAGCGCACGCCAGCATTTTACATACATTTTTATACATTGCCATTGCTGCCTAAAACCTCAAGGTGTGACAGGGCCCTAAGATATAAGGTTCACTTGAGTGACCCAGAAGTATTGGCGGCGGAGGTTTTGCACTCTCCCGAGTGCTCCCCCTCTAGTTTTGTTTGTTTTTCCTGCTGGTTGCATCATTACTGTGATTGTGGCTGTGCCACTGATGTAGTGCCCCCTGTATATTCAAGAAAAAAATTGGAATTTGCCCAGCGTGCCAGTGATAGCTCGCCTACTCTTAGAGAAAGATTCCATGGGATCTTTAATGTCCACCCACTCATGCTGTGAGAGGGGATGCCCAGTTGAACGTTCATCCGAAGGACGGCACACACATTGATCCCTTTCCCTATCTGTGAAACACCACGGACACAGTTTGTTGCCATGTCGGGATTCAAACCCAAGCTGGACAACTCGGGTGCAAGTGTGTCTCCCTCAAGTCTCCCTCAAGTGTGTCTCCCTAACCCACATGGGGTGATCAAACTGACTGCAAAACCCTGCATTGATTGGAACAAATACAGAGTTTTTTTGTCCTTTGTTTACATATGTATTGTGTCCCTGGCAGGTCATCGGTGAAATGGACAACTTCTTGGAATGGCTCCAATCACAAGGTGTGAGAGCAGAAACAGCTCAAGCAGTGATCAATATACTTGGAATTGAGAATCGGAAGGTTCTTCGAGTTTGTACAGACTCTGATGCATTGCGAACAGAGCTCCTCTCTCTCGCCAAAGAGAAGTTTAAGTTTGCAATGTATGCCGACTTCTGTAAATTTGTGGAATCTTTTTTCAAGCCGCAGGTTGTCCAGCTTGCAGGCTCTTCTCTGTTGGGAAGTCTCTTCATCAACTTGGAGAATGTTGTTCGAGAACTTTCCAGTTTCTGCAAAAAGTTTATTGGATTCCAAAATGTGCAGCTGGAAAATATTCCTGGTTTCCGGGAAAACAGTTTAAGTGATGTCTGCAACCTCCACGATCAGGATGATGGATTAACACCTGAGTCTGGTATGTTACTATTTGAAACACTTGAGCATGTCAAGAAATACCTTGATGTACAACCATGAATGTGTTTTTTTTTTTTCTTCAAACTTGAGGAATCTCTTTTTGAACAATTTTGTATTGAAAACGTTTAGATTCTCGGTGCCCATTTAATGTTTTTTTTTGTTTGTTTTCATTGTCGAGGCTCGTTTGAGAGCGAAAACACAACGCACAAGGTGGGCAGGAGACGGGGGGGGGGTGGGGGAGAGGGAAGGACAAAACGGTGGGGAAGAGAGACTTTTGGAGAGCTCTGGAAGGGAGAGGGATGGGGTGGAGAATGTGGGGTAAACAAGATGGACACCACAGGGACGTTCAGAACCTCACACGACAGGGAACTTTGGGGAAGGAAAGCTGGGAATTGGATTGAGGGAGGTGGGTTAAGGTTGGATTAACAGCGTGGAAAAGATCATGGTTTTGGATGGGTAAAATTGGAAGTAATGGTGAACAGCTGTTTTGAAGAGCTGGGGGGAGGAGTGGGATTGAAGACAGTGTAGGAGTTTGTTGCAAAGGCAGAAAAAAGTGAAATGAAAGAGGGAAGATGAGCAGTGATTGGTGATTTTGGTAGTTTTTTCCAGAAGGGGGTTGTTGACGGACACCTTGAGCACTCTGCATAAATATATTGCCGGGGGGGGCATATCGCAAACACACAAGGGGGTTGAGCCCAGAGAGGAGACAGTGGAAGACAGAAAAACCACCGACCTGCCTGCGGTGCGAGAGTGAGTGAGAGGCTCAACGACTCGGCCTCACTGCGGGAGAGACCAATGATTCTCAATGCCTTGGCTTCCACAGCGTGAATCCGAGAAAGGTGAGAGGCCGGAGCACCGGCCCATAGGGGAGAACAATACTCCATCATGTTGAGGACGAAAGCTTTGCATGTGGTCAGGAGCTCATGTGGGTCTGCGAAGGGCTTTGCACAACGGAAGTACCTCGTCAGCAACTGGCTTTGGAGGCCAATTTGGCAATGTTGATTTCCCAGAAAAGATCGTGGCAGTTGGCGAGACACAGAAGCTTGAATGAAAAGGTTTCTTCAAGAGGATTGTTGAGAATGTGGATTGGTGGGGTGGGTTCAGACGGTCCTTACGGAGAGACAGAGTGATTGAGAGATTTGTCACGATTGAAAGACATGTTCCACGTGTTTGACCAGTTTGTGTTTTATCCAGATCTGCAGAGACTGCTGCTTGCCGATCTGAGGGATGACAGATGGTATGGCCGAGGGTGGCGTCATCAGCAGAGAGATAAAGAGGATTTCGATCGAGTCAGACAGATCATTGATGAAAACCAGAAATAGAACAGGTCACAGATCGCTGCCTTGAGCAACTCCAGCCTGGACATAAAGAGGAGTTGAGAGAACTCCATTTCGGGCCACACGTTGGCTGCGACAGGAAGTCAGTCTCTGAGCCATGAGTGGAGATTGCCTTCAATACCACAGGAAGAGAGCTTGGTGAGCAGAGCAGGTTGCCGGACCGTATTGAAAGCGTGCCACATGTCTCGGGATATGCCTCTGATTTCATGTTAAGCATTGAGGATCTCCATCCATTTTTGAGAGAGCAGAAGCAGTGTATGCAGGGTGGAGTGACCTGGTCTGAAACCAAATTGATGATTGGAGAAGAGGAAGGATTTAATGTCTGAAGCGATGATTGATTCCATAACCTTGCTGATGGATTCCATCACCTTTTTCATGCAGAGCGGTAACCGATTTGCAAGCAGATGGCAGATGAACTTGAGCAAATGAGAGGGTGAATAAAACCGAGAGAGGTTGAGTAAGAGCAGCAGAGCAGGTTTTGAGGATATGTGGGCTGATGCCATCTGGACCTTTTGCAGAATCTGAGTCGAGGTTTGATGGCAAGCTCTCCACCTTGTCAAGAGAAAAGGACACCGAGTCCAGAAACAACTGGGTGAAGTGGGTGCAGTAAGTGATGGGTTTGGGGCACAAGATTTAGAAGCAAACACGGAGTTTAAACATTCAGCCTTTTCACGTGCAATGTCAGCTGAGCAGCCATTTGATGTTAGGGTCGGGATGGAGGGAGCACATACATCAGAAACTCTTAGTGGATGCCACCAGGATTTGGAGGAGGGAGAGATGTTTGAGAGTTCAGACTTGAGATTTGAACAATGTTGTTTTCTGGCTCTCCTGAGGGCCGACACATTTGTTCTGAGCTTTATGGAAGAACTGAGATTACCCTCAGTTGGATTTGCTTTTCATGAGGCTTTCCATTTTTTTATGTTGTGATTCACAAATTCCAAAATGTTCCGTGTTTAATAGCACATTTTAATTATCCGCATGCAAAAAGTAGTTTGTTTACCACTCGTATCGGCATGGACAGTGGGAGAAAGGATTCTGTTGAACATTTCATGTCTGGGCTGTAATTTGCAGCTTGGATTGGGAGATCTGACAGATGGAGCGGAGGTCTCAGATGTTTGAGGGACACACAATGAGGGAGAGGGTTGAAGGTTTTGAGTGGGCTTCGGCTGAGAAGTTGTGGGTGGAATGGAGCAGGATTGGTTGATTTTGAGATGAGAGGGAAACTGAGAGGGGCAGGAAGAGTGGGGAGGTGAGATGAGAGGGGGTGAGTTGGCGGGGAGCTTGGAGAGGATGGCATGAAGGGGATGCAGAAAGAAGAGACATGAAGTGTGGCGATGCTGAAGAGTGGGACACGTGGAAGGAGGTGGGCTGGTCGTCGATGTTTGGGAAAGCATTGACACGGAGGGTTTTGACTACAAAAGAATGTGAACAGGATTTGTTTGTTGTGTGCAGACAACCTTTGCAAACAACTTCCCAAGATTCCCACATTTAACTTTCTGAGATGAACATCGTGGGATGGGTGGACGGCATTTTTGTTAAAGGCACGGAGAAAGGTCGATCTGCAGCAACCAGAGAAGGGATGACAGAAGCACCATTTCCATGAGAGACAGGTTTACAAAATGTGCCTATGTTGAAGAAGAAGAAGAAAAAGAAGACCATGTTGGGTGCTGATGCCAGATAAACAAGGGAGGAGAAGCATTTCAATACATTTTCAAAGGCTTTCAAAGGAAGAAGCTTTTTCTTCAATGGGCATAATACTTGAGGGTTGCCGTGGGTGGGGAGAGTGTTGGGGGTGTTTATCCAAATGTTACGGAGTGTTATACAGGTGAGGGTGGGGTTGGTGTTTCCAATAGAGTCCCTATGCACAAGGAGTGGCAACAACTTTCATTTGGAAGCCATTTTGTGCCCATCGAGCACGGCGCACCGAACCTGTGCCAATTGCGCATGATGCGGAATGTGTTCGTTTTCTAATCAAGCTGTCTTTCTCTGCACGCAAAATGAAGATTATATTAGTTAATGCTCTTTGTTGTTGTTCTTCCTCCACGTCAGAATCTTCAGACAGAATTGATTCAACCTCAACACATCACAGAAACTGAGGCAAAATGAAGTGTCGTACTCGAGTTAAGGTTCACATTGATTGCTTCATTCGAGGTAGACAGACCGTGTGCATAGAATAAACACATCGGTATTGAGAGACAGAATTGAGAAATTTGAAAAGTGGAAGAAGAAACGTGAAAGAAAGAAATGAAGGAACGCTTTCCATGCCAGAATTGCACATCATCAAGTGAGTCCAGAATTTGAGAAGATAACAATTGTGAGTGGAAAAATATCAGAGAAACAGCTTGAGTTGATTGATTGATCGTATACTCTGCCTGAAGGCAAATCATTGGCTGCTTTGCAAGGCTGACACTGGGTGGTTTGCCATTACCTTCCCAGCTCTTCATTTCCTTCAACGTACTGTCAACTTTTCATGAAGTACCGTGCCACTGAAAACATGCACACAGTGATTGTACATCTTCATTATGTTCTATTTTCATCAACTCTCTCATCTATCATGTTTTCTCTTTTCCCACAGCTTGTTCATACATGTTTCGACATGATCATTCAAAAGTGTAGCATCCACACCGCTCAGGGTACTCAGCAGTACTCGATTCGGCCTTGCCAAGGTGTGAAGCAACTGCTTTGGTGTTTTCCAATTTCCCGTTTCTGGCTGGTCAACGGTCATGATTTCCGAATCAAACAACCTCACCTCAGTTCACTAATTTGGTTTCAGACTTGGTGTCTCTACCTTGGACATGCTGCTTCGACTCAACTCGCAATGGATGCAGGCCCTCAATGTCAGATAAGTGATTGGAGCCGTCTCTCTGATCATATCTCGTGCTTTTGATGCAGTCTGGCATCCTGCCTTGCTCTCCAAACTCTCTGTCTACGGCATCCTTGGCCAACGCCACACATGGGTTCCTGATTTCTCCGTTCCAGAAGTCAACGTGTGACACTCAACAAAATCCTTTCATCTCCTCCCCAGCTTGCTGTTGGCTTAACGTTGAAGTTGATGGCAGAAGATCATTGGGTCTTGAGTTCAAGCTCTGTTGAATTAACACCAAGTGGGTTGACTCAGCCTGTCATCCTGAGGTTGGCAAAATGAGCACCAGCTTTCTGGTAATGTGGGCAGTTCATCACTGGCACAGCTGTGCTCATTGAAAAATGATGCAACCAGCAGCCACAGGCTGCAAAAGAAACATCTCTCACTGTTTTGGCTGGAGTGCCCCAAAGCAGTATTCGAGGTCCAGTCCTATTCCTGATCTTCATGAATGATCTCTCTCACTCGATGGAAAATTCTCTTTTGTGTATTTGCTGACAACTTCACCCTGTGTTGTGACATCCTTCATTCTTCAGAAAGGTATCCTGCAGCATCTTCCCTCTCCACAGACCTTGACAAAATCACAAGATGGTAAAACACTTGGAATATGTTTTTCAATCCTGGTGACAAATATGATGTGCTCATTATCTCTCTCCATCAGGTTCATCTGGTATCCCCCTCCTGCGCCCCACTCCCTCCCCACCCCATATACTTTCCTATCAATTGTCATGAGGAAGTTCAGGACAATCGGATTTGTCCCCCATCTCTCAATGGTGAAGAATCACTCTCGAAATTCTCGTATCCAGATCTGGATGTTCACCAAATCTCATCAATTTGTCCTCATCATTCACCAAACCTGTCAACTAAGTTTCGTTTGAATCCATTCATAATTTTTTGAGGTATTCTGCTCACAGACATACAGACAGACAGACAAACATGGGTGAAAACACAACCTCCGTCCACCTTCGGTGGTGGACGTAAATTGAAAAAATACAAATCTTGCACTTTTCTTCAACAGAAGTGTACATTTGCTTTTCTTGAACACACACTTTTACACACCCTTTCTTGAACATGTCTGGTGATCCAAAAACAATTTCTCAAAGATTTCACAAAATGGAAATTTGGGAAACCAAAAGGTGGTTTTGCATCATACTTCACTGGTCAATGTAAACTCCAGTGGATATATGCAAAATATATATATATATATAGTTAAAGCCACGGGTACTGAGTGTATTTTGAGGGGGTTAATCCCTATTTCTCCTCAGAAGAGCTGGACCTGTGGCAACCGCTTACAATTAACTTTGTGGGACGGTGGGTTGTTATACAACCACATACACCAACCAGTTAACGAGTTCCGAGTTCTAGTGTCCACCGTCTAATTTGCTGTTAAACAAGAGGTCACCGAGCTTCCTGAACAGGGAGCATGCCCTCGGCAAAGCACCAATCTTATCTTGATTAGATCTTAATTAGGGCGGCCGAGCATTTACCGCTGGTGCATGCTGACTATGACAGGTTAATTTGTTTGGTTTGTTTCCCAGTCTATCTCGGTTCAGACAATGTTGGATCAATGGAAGGAAAGGACAAGCATGCACAGGTTGGAATGTCAACAAGGAATTTATTAACAAGGAAAATAAATGAATAAACTGAAGAACTTTTTATTTCTTTGTCGTGAAAATAAGTAAATTCAAATCGATCAAACTAATCTCGAGCAAATATAGAATTAAACAGGCATTAATGGAAAAACAGACAAAGAGCAGATGCTTTTCAATGTGCCTCACTTAACGATTTACCACGAGACAAGAGTACCCAGTTGATCATTAAGGGGGGAAAGAAATCCCGTTTCACTTGCCAAGGCCGGAGTCATCTTGCGTCAAACAAAATATCCCGAAATGTGTGAGCGTGCCTTCGTCCGTTGCCAGCGCCCTGCCTTGACGTGCACCCCCGCAAACATTCTTGGACACCAATCGTCGTCACCCCCAGGAACCATGGATGCCAAGAATCAGTTACGCCAAGAGCAGGTCTTGAGCAGAACCAGCAATAACTGTCAAAGCGTCACTCACCATCAGAAGCCACCAGGAGTCGCAACCAACGGACAGCTGTTGGGAGCTGTGAGACGTTGAGGTGCTGTGAGGATCTGGAAGGTGTTGAAGCTGTCGCCAGCTCACCAACCGTCTGACTGGAGCTGAAAATATCCCTAAGAGTGGATGATCACCTGTCTCTGTTATCATCTGAGCTCAAGCGTTTGGACATCGGTATTGCAGCACTCTTTGAGGTTCGGAGAGCAGATTGTGGCGAGATCATGGGGGGTTGTTTCACCTACTATTGGTCCGGTCGCTCTGATGGTTACCATGCCCAAGGAGTTGCTGAAGCTGTGTCCAATAAGCTGACTCCAATGATAATTGAGGTAACACCAGTCAACGAGCGTATTATGAGACAAAGGATTTGTCATTCCTTGGGTATCATTTCCCTGGTGTCTATATATGCTCCGACTGAGGTGAGTGATCTCATTGTATGCCACGCTCGAGTCTGTGGTTGATCAGTGCCCCAGGTGAGACGCACTTCTCGTATTGGGGGATTTCAATGCATCGACTGGAACTGATAGGGATGCTTATGAGACGTGTGTTGTTCTGTTGTGAAGTTTATGAGGTCCACATGGGTCTGGAACTGTGAACCAGAAGAGCACGTCGTTCCTTGACTTTGCAAGAACTCATGGACTTGGGGTGGCTGGTTCATGGTTTCAGGGCCCACAAGCTCATTGCTGGACTTTGTCTTACAATGCTGGTGGTGTGGGAAAGGAGACTAACCATGTTCTGGAGGATGATCCAGAACTACAGGGTCTACCGGAGTGCTCAGTTCCTCAATACTCACCACCGGCTTGTTGTTGCAACTCTAAAGTTACACCTTAAATCCAGGAAAATGGTACCATCCCAGCCAAGGCTGAATATTGGCAAGCTCAAGGATGAGAGGGCAGCTGAGGATTTTGCGAAGAGACTGAGTGGAGATTTGGGAGGTCTGGGTGCTTTGGGAGATCCTGAAGAGTTGTGGAGTGCCTTCAAGACCACCGTTCTTGATGTTGCCAGTGGATGTCTTGGAAGTCACCGTGGGGTGAAGAATAATTTTTTTCTCTCAAGGGACACTGGATACCATTGATCAGAGTCGCAGGGCCAGGCTGAATGGCAGAGCTGAGCTGTTCAGGGAGCTGAGGTGTAAAACTGTACGTGCGCTAAGGGTGGACAAGGAGGCATATTTGCAAGTTATCTGTGATTGGGGAGAGCGTCACCTGTGGTCAAGTAATTATTGGGCTGCTATAAGGGGAATTTGTGCATTGCATTCATCTAAGCCTATTCATTGGTGTACTGCAGTGAGAGCCGAGTGTGGTTGGCTCTTGGCAGTGGAGTCCGAAGTGAAAGCCTGCTGGACCAGTGACTTTGAGCGATTGCACAAGGTTGATCCACCAGCTGTTGCATTGTACTGTTATGGGGCCAAGAGTCGGCTGCGAGCATGACCGCCAGATGGAGCAGCAGGGTCGACTCCACCAAGCACCTGGAATTTATATCGTACCTTTCCGGAGAACTCCGGCAAGTACGGGTCCCTCACTGGACCGTGAACCGTCAAATCCACCATGAGGGTTATTTGCCAATTCTCAAAATACCTGGAGATCCACGTGGCGATTTAAAGAGGATCCACATCCTCAACGGCACCCGTACGGAACGAGCTGCTTGCGTACTCGAACCTTGTGTGACCCGAGCGGACGGTCACCAAATTCTGTCGGTCCAAATGCCCCCTTACGGCGGCACCAACGGCCTTACTATTTCTCCAGCACGTGTCATGCTAAGCCAATGGAAGGAAACACAGCAACGAACTGAAACGTGTAACAAATGGGGTATTTATTCACAAAAGGGAAAGGGGAAACGCAGAGCAGAATTAAACCGACTATAAAAGGAATGCAGTCAATGTGCAAGCAAAAAGCACTTCAACAATTTCTACTTACAGACGGGCCCACAGACAGATGCACACCCAAAATAAACACAGGGGACCCTCCCGCCTCGTGTGGTCTTCGACGAGACGAGCGAACCAGGACGAGACCAGCCGTGTCGAGAGGCGACAAGCCCAGCGTCCACGAGATGCGACCAGAGCTCGAGCAACTCAGTGAGAGGCGATTCGTGCTCACCCAGATCAGCCGCAATGTCGGGATCAGATCAGAGCAGACGCCGGCGACAGGACCAGAGCAATCTCCGGTGACAGGACGAGAGCAGACGCTGGCGGCAGGATCTGACCAATCTCTCTCGTTCGTCCCAACATCACAATGCTTTTTCTCTCGGAGGGAGGGGACTCTTCTTCTGTTCACCCGCCCTCTCATTGGTCGGAACCATCGCGTGATTCCCTGGCCACCCTCCATTGGACAGGCGCAGGGTCGGTGGGGCAACTCCCATCCTTCTGGGCGGAATCCCGAGCCGCGGCGTTTGTGGCTCCGCCCACCTCATCACCTCTGGCCGCGTGTCCAATGGCGATCGTGTTGAGGAAGGTGTTGTCGTTGTGAGGGGTGTAAAATGTAAAAGAAAACCCTAACTGTCAAAATAACTCCGCAGCGCATGAACATTTAATTCCCATTCGATTAGGGATGGGAACCCAACTGGAAACACATACTTACCGATATAACTGATCTATGGGGACCTGAATGTTGTGTGCAATGGGTTCCAGATTCGTAACAGTACGTCAGGGTGGAACAATCCCTTCATGTTCTTGCGCATGGCAGCTTCGCTGCCGGGGTAGCTATCATTTCTTGGAAGCGAGACTGTGTCGCTGATGGAGTCCCTCCACCAGTACACACTGGTACTCATTTCGCCAACCTTGGAAGGATGACAGGCTGAGTCAACCCCCCCTGGTGAATTAATTCAGCGGCCAACAGGGCTTGAACTCAGCACCCTGGGATCCCAAGCCACCACCCGAACCACAAAGCCAACACCAGGCTTGTTACAATCCCTGTTGCTGACCCTCCAATCAACTGTGGTCCACCTTCATTTGTGGAAACACATGGTGCGGTGAACCGGTTGAAATGGGGTAAAGCTCCAGGGATCTGTGGCATCCATGCTTAAATTCTCAAGGCTGGTTGAAATGCCGGACTCGTGTCATTGCATGCAGTTCTGTGCTCTGCCTGGAACACAGGCATCATCCAAACTGACTCCAGAGAGGGACAAGGCCCCTCTTCAAAAGGGATGGGTGATCTCCAAGACCTCAACAACGACCGAGGGGTGACGCTGCTCTCAATGCCGGGCAAGGACTTTGCTCGGATAATTCTTGATAGGGTTCGCCACCATCTGCTTGAGCACCAGCATCCAGAGCAGTCAGGCTTTCCACCAATGAGATCAACGATTGACCGTATCCTTGCTATTCGAGTCCTCACCGAACGCAGACAAGAGTTTCGGGAGGGCTGCTTGCAGCCTATGTTGATCTCTGTAAATCGTTTGCTTCAGTGAATTCGGATACCCTGTGGAGGATTCTTGGTCTTTGTGGGGTGCCACCAATCTGATCGATCTGATGTCTGAACTCTACTATGGTACTGAGAGTACTGTGAGATGTGGTGGTACCAGCTCTGACTTAGTTTCAGTTGTTACTGGGGTTCGTCAGGGGTGTGTCCTGGCCCCCACACTTTTCAGCACTTGTATGGACTGGATTCTGGGGAGGATGTCTGAGAGATCAAGCTGCAGTGCATCATTTGGGAATGTCAAGATCTCTGACCTTGATTTCGCAAATGTTGCAGTTATCTTTGCGGAGACTCATGAGATCCTTTTAGGGGCTCTCGAGGTGCTGAATGGGTCAAAACCTGGGTCAAAACTAAGGTCGAGGCTTTCAATGACATCTTCGATGCTGCTGTCCTGTTTGTGGTGAGGATGTTGAGGTCATGGAGAGATTCACTTGACTTGGCAGTGATATTCATGTCTCTGCTGGCTGTGAGCCAGAAGTCAATAGACGTCTGGGTTGGGCCTGGAGAGTCATGGATTCACTGGATCATGGGCTGTGGCGATGCCAGTATCAGTAAAGGAGTACGGAAGTCTGAGTCTTCAGGTCCTTGGTGCTTCCAGTCTTGCTCTGTGGATGTGAGACTTTGACTCTGACCATGGATCTGAGATGGAGACTTAATTACTTTGGTGCCAGGTCTCTTCGTAGAATCCTTGGCTCTCACTGGTCGGACTTTGTGTCAAATGAGCGGTTGCTGAGTGAGACTCAAATGTGATTTGTTACCTGCATAGTCCGTGAGTGTCAGCTGTGGCTGTATGGACATGTGGCTCGTTTTCCTGACGCTGATCAGACTCACCAGATTATTTTAGCGAGGGAGGCTCGTCAGTGAAGGAGGCCAATGGGCCGACCACGTGCCTCGTGGTTGCAGCGGGTTGATCGGCATCTCAAGCAGATGGGGATGGACCATGTATCTGCCTGGAGGATGGCCAGACGGAGGCCCCTGGAGGACTCGTGGAAAGCTCCGCGCTTCTCTGGCGCATGCTCCCATACCTGACCTGACCTGACCTGACCTGACCTGACCTCAGGCAGTTATTTCCATAAATGCATGTTGAGAATAAACCCATCACCTTGTGTGGTGGGAGTCAAACTCTTTGATGTGCTGGAGGAGGGCAGAGAACAGCTTCCCTTTCTTTCTTTCGTGACAACCTCTTCCTCTTTACAACACGTTCATGACGTATGATTTTACATCAGTTTTCAGTTCTGCATGAGCGGTATTCACCATTCGTGCATGCGATAAGATAACCCTTCGCCCAACGGATACTTGTCGATTCCCTTTCCACCAAGACACATTGGCTTGGGAATACACAATGTATTTTCACATTTTATTTTGGTTATCGTTTTCACATTGGACTTGCAGGCCATTTGAGTCATCACACCGCAAGATTTTCCTGGACAGTTCATTTTGACGGTCAAACATGGCTGTGGTCTTGGATCATTTACCTCAAGTCCCACCTTTTCCATCGGCGATCGACACCCTGTTCAGCAGCTCTATGGATGCTGACTCTTCTTTGTGTCAGGCTGAACAAAGAGGTGATAATTGCCGTTGACGTCGCTTCGTGTTTCTGCTCGGTGTTCCGGCGGATGGCCACTTTCTGGCGTTCGTCCAGCGCCCCGAACATGGCATCGTAAGCCAGGCCTGTGTTAATTGGGAGTTGCATCTCGTTTGGTCAGGAGAGAATGCGTCACGTGCAGCGTCACTGCGAGAATGGACGGTTGGAGGTCACACGCAGCGATGTGCCAATAGGCAAGCTGGCTTTGGCTGAAGTCTGTTTGAGGCACTGCTTACACTGGTCGCCGATAAAAGGACAGCAGGACTGCCTTGTTGGCAGTTTGTGCGAGATCCTGCTGATGGTTGGGGGTTGCAGCAACTGTAGTTGGTGACAGTTGGACTGTTGCTGCTTTTTCTGTTCGGTGCTTGGTTCTTGTTTCTTGGTTCATGGGGGTGATCACGTGACTCGTTTGGTATTCAAGCATGTTTGTGGGTGGGTGCATGGCGAGGCAAGGCGCTGGCAGTGGAAACGAGTCAAGCTGTGGAGAGCTCATTTGGAGAGGTCGACCAAGCCACACTCACACTTTGGGTTATTTTAGGAGACGCACGACGACTTCTGCCTTGGGAAGCCGAGACCAGATTTCTTTATCCCCCTGATTGGTCTGATGGGGACCAATTTTTCGTATTTCATTGTTAAGTGAGGCATCGTGATGAGCATCTGCTTTTTGTCCATTTTACTTTTAAAACTTGTGGAATTCCGAATTTGTTTGAAATCATTTTGTTGATTGAGCATTTGATTTGAATTCATCCATTTCATTGACGAGGAAATAAAAAGTCCTTCAGTTTATTTATTTTTATAAATAATAAATTCCTTGTTGACATTTCAACCTGTCCATGATTGTCATTTCCTTCCATTGATCCAGCATTGGCTGAACTTTGATAGACTGGGTGATTATAATTTCCAAACTCATGAACCTGTCAGCGTGCACTCGCCGTGAATGCTCGGCCGCATTACTTAATATCGAATCGGGATAGGATTGTTGCTTCGCTGAGGGCACGTTCCCCTGGCAGGAGGCCGCATGACCTCAAGTTAAATGGAAAATTAGACGGTGGACATTTAAACTTGTGGTTATCTGATTGCCATTCATGGTTATAAAGCAATACACTGCACCACAAAGTGATTTGTGAGCGATGGCCCGAGGTCGGCTTCTTCTGAGGAGAAATGAGGATTAACCCCCTCATTATGCACTCGGTTCCCGTGGCTGCAACTTTATATATATATATATATATATATATATATATATATATATATATATATATATATATAAATATAAATATATATATATATATATATATATATATATATATATATATATATTGTTCCAGCTGTGGAAATTCGCAGAACACCATATAGGTCCTTAGTCAGTTATGCCGATAAGTCCGTGTTCATTGAGATTTCCCCACCGTTGTTTCATGGGATTATCCGTGTGGACAGGGCTGTGATCTTTGAGTTAGCCGTTATTCTTTACTGTCGCTATTTTGGACCAACTACCTCCACCACCAACATCGCTCTCATCAACCACCTGCCCCACCAACATCTGTCAACAACCGCTTGACAACACCCACCTCCACCACCAACATCTCTCTCATCAACCGCTTCCCAACAACCACCACCACCACCACCAACATCGCTCTCATCAACCACTTCAGACCAACTGCCTTTCCCCGACCACAACCACACCTGCCTCTCAACAAACCAGGCCATCCTCACCACTACGCCAGCAACTGTCAACATCGCCTCACCTTCGTTTCCGAAATGATGCCTTCTTTGCGCCAGCAGCGGCGAGATCCGATCAAACGGCATCGCTGCAGGCAGAGGCAAGGGTTCTCTTGACGTGCAGCGTCGGTGATTCCTGCAACGTCCGCTCCGCGCAGGGTCAGAGGTCAGAAGTGCAGGGTCGGTGATTTCCACAACGTCCACTCCGTGCAAGCTTCGCCCGCAATTCGGATCAAGAGCGTCGGTGATTCCTGCAACGTCCGCTCTCCGTGCAGGGTCGGTGATTTCCACAACGTCTGCTCCGTGCAAGCTTCTCCCGCAATTCGGATCAAGAGCGTCGGTGATTCCTGCAACGTCCGCTCTCCGAGAAGGGTCAGAGGGCGGAGGTCGGATCTCGTCTCACCAGCCCGATAAAAGGCCGCGCAGAGCGCCAGTTCAACGAGTCTGGAGGGGGTCTGGAGGAAGTCGGTCTGAGTAAGTGGAGAGTGTCTGTCGGGGTTCAGAGAGTCTGAAGAAGCCAAGGAGCTTTGTGGATGTCTGGGCTCGTGTCGTGTGGAAGTCTGGGCTCGTGTCGGAGTCGGGAGCTTGGAGCTTGCAGTCGGTGGAGAGTCCGGGCATCGCGAAGGAGATGCGAGTTGGAGGCGCAGCCTTGCCTGCTGTGTCGCGCAAACCACGCGTTCGTGTGGAGAGAGCAGGAGAGAGCTCGCCTGCCATGCGGAAGGCCCAAGTTCAACCAGGGCTACGCAAGCTGCAGTGGGGACGGGACGTCGCGGATCGCCCCATCAAGGCACCACGAGGGTGCAGGTAACCTGCAACGGTCTTGTGGGTCCCTTTCGGTCACCAAAGTACCACGTTATTAAGGGCCACGGGCCCAGTCTGACTCCTTTGTCTGTGAGGGGTCTTTCCTTGCTTTTTCTTTGAATGAATGTTGTGGCGCCGAGTCCCGTAAGTAAAATCGTATTATTGACTGTACATAATTGCTTATAGACGGTCGTAGCACCTTTTGCTTTGCTTTTGTTCTGTATACGTGCATGTTAATGTTTTGCATTTCTGACTGCATATGTTCTTGTATAATAAATCTATCCGTGTATAACAAATGTGCTTGTTTAAATGTGCCCGTTTGTCGTGTCAATTTTACCCCATTGAAGTGCCATATTGGTTTTTTTCAGAATACGAGTTGGTTTTTGAAATCCGATAATAGAATCGGGTTCGGCGAGGTCTGGCGATTATACCCTCTCGGTTATCCCAGAACGGAACGAACCGCTGAAGCGGTTCGTGTCCAAACAGGCCTTCAAGGTACGGTCCCTCAGAAGGTTACCCACGCGAATACTTAGGTATATCGATATTCGGCGATTGACCCTGTCGCGCACGGTTAGAATACGGACTGGGCCGTGGTGTGCATTGAAGGCACACCCGTGACTGGTTCTCGGCATTGTTCCGGGAAGTCACGACCGAATTGTTCGTCCAGTGGGTGTACGGCCGCGATTCGGTTAAAAGCGGTCGTTCGCACGCCGGGCGGGTGAGGATTCGTAACACTGGTGTCAGGAGTGGGATTCAAATCCATCCCGCCTCCAACCAAATTAACGGGAATAGGATCAGGGGTGTGTAGAGCGACCCTCGATTCCCATTAAATTGCGAGTGGTAAAAATTTATTCCGAGAAGCAAGATGGTGTTTCAAGGCGAACGGGAGCAGGAGGGACTCGGAATGGATTTAGAAATGTTAGAATCCATGGACCAGGATGAAATCCCCGAGCAGGACGTTCCCAATATGCAGGTTGAATTTCCCCCACAACCGAACCCAGAGTCTGAAATGGGCGCAGCGGCCGCGGCTTTCGACACCCCCCTCCCCTCCTCCGTCAAAATCCTTCCCCAGCCCCCAGCGAAACCGCGACCGACAATGGCGGATCGATCTGGCTCGAGTCATCGGACATCAACCAATTGATGCAGATGATACAAGCCATGAGTGGGGATGTGAAATTCGAAATGAAAGAAAACGCAAATGAAATAAAAGAAGAAATGAATAACAAAATGGAAACAAACACAAATAAAGTAAAAACAAATGCGTGCAGGATGAATAACAAAATGAATGCGAATATGACAAACGAAATGGAAAATAATGAGGGGTGAGATGCAGAGGATGGGGCGAGGCCTGCAGGCGGGCATAATCACAGTAGCGTGCAACGAAGCGCGGACGGTGGAGTGCAAAATGGCGGCGCCACGTGTTGGAGCGAACGAGCTGGGAGGGAGTGCAACGGCTGTCCGGCCCGCGATGGAAGCGGGGGAGGACAAAGTAATTCGGGAGACGCGTTGGGCGAGACTCGTGCAGGTGACAGAAAAAGTGACGGTGACACAGAGGGAAAAATTAAATGCGGTGACTGCGACGTATAAGAGACACGTGGAGACGACGGAAATAATAAAAGAAATAACAGACACGGGAGGTAGAAACGGTAGAGGAGAGACTACACGAAAGTAAAGACGAGCACACACACATGGAGGTAGTGGAGGACGATGAGGGGGAGCTCGGGGAATGTGTCGTGACCCGGTGCAAGCAGCCGGATAGCCTCCTTCAGGAACGGGGGGAGGGAATATTCCCCCTTGAGGCGGATCTTGGCCAGGTTTTTCCGGTAGAGGGGGCGAGTGCTGTGGACGGGTGCACGTGGAGCTTGGGTGGTTTGGAGACCCCGGGACCCCTTGTAGTGGCACAAGTCCCCATTGTGATTGTCCCGGTATGTGTGTACACGAGTGTGGCGAAATGTGTGCTGAAAAGCGCGCATTGCATGGGTGAAAGGAACAGCGTGTGCGAGGGAAATGGCGTGTGGTTTTGAAATGTTTGAGTAAAACGGCGCGAGTAAGTGAACGGCTGTGTGTGAGAGAGACCGTGTGTGAGGTCGCTGTATGTGAGGGAGATGGCGGTTGGCATGCGCGAACATGCAACCGCATGTCCCGGTGTGAATGTCATGTGGAGGTGTGTGAGCGTCGTGGCACGTGGGAGTTTGTGCGCGAGAGTGCGACGAAGACGGTGCCTGACAGTGGACAAAGGCTGAGTGGCGGCCGAAGCTGTTTTGGGGACAGTGCCGGGTTTGCACGGCAGCGCATGCGGGGTCCATGCTGTGCTACGCACGAGGCCGCCACATGCGCGCTTGCGGGAGTGAAGCCCGGTCCGTAAACACACGCGGTGGATTAGCCGATCCCAAGGACGGACAGAAGGTAGGCTGGATTATGGATTTGGACCGGACAGGTTCTCCACGCGAGCGTGATTGTAAAGCTCCGACGTGCAGAGCACATGTGCTCGTGTGGGGAACTCCTCGAAACGCGAGGCTTGCTTTGAATGCGCAGAGGGACGTCATGGTCAGAATCCGGCAGGAGGGAAATCCCTGCCGGATGGTACCGCCTGAGGAGGGACGAGGTGCGCGAAGCGCGAACAGCGACCATGACGTCACGGGCAAAAGAGCGCGAGGTTGCGAGTTGCTGCGCTGTTGCGCGCATTTAAAACAAACAAACAAAAAAAAACAAGCCTCGTTTCGGGTGAACATGATTCCCAGGAAAGGGGTGGAAGACCCCCTGATCCAGGCACAGGAATACAACAAGTTAGGGGGATGGGTTAGCTTTGTTCGACCGGCTCCATGGGGCAGGGATAAGTCCTCATGGGGCCCGTTGAATGGAATAGTTAGAGGGATTGTAGTTCAGATTTCGGACGGTAAATGGGAAGTAATATTTGGAGACATGGACAGACTTTGAATGTTTAGGGGGGATGTAGCTTTCCTACGTAGTGTTGAATGGAATGTGCTACTAGTTTAAGGGATGACGAGGGAGCATGAGTTTGTTATGGGATTTCGTGAGAACAATGGCAGTGAACAGCGATTGAGTGAAATGAAGTGGTGAAATGAATGGAAACATGTTGAGTGAGTGAGGCCAGCAGGCCTGAGTATACATGTATGTATATATATATATATATATATGTATGTATGTATGTATGTATGTATGTATGTATGTGTATATATATATATATGTATATATATATATATGTATATATATATATATATATATATATATATATACATGTGTATTTTGTCATTGGAAACAACTCGTTTTATCTCCTGTAATGGTGGACGCATTATTGAGTCTCGTTCTTACAGTGGAAGTATTGCATACTACCTATTGACGGGGTTTATATGTGGCAGTGTTTAAACTTCATGTCCTTCATTATTTTCAGGTGATGTTTATCCTGGAAATGTGGAATCCAGACGACACAACGGTTCATCTGTCTCAGAAACTTTAAGATGTGCTCCTGCAGAGGAAGATTCAGATGTTCATTTTACAAATGGCAGCCCTGTCTGTTCTGCAACAGGTGAGCAGAAACGTGTAAAATAAAAATGAACTCTTTTGAATTCTGGGTTTATAAAATTTTTGAAATCGTTCAATATTTTGCACTTTGAGTTTCACGAAAATAACTTCATGTTTGTTTTTGCAGAACAATCAAGAAGTCCAGTTAGGCAGATACGCTCCAGGAGCAGCTTGAGTGTGAAGATGTTGTCTATTTTTAATTTTCAATCCCAAGAAGAAGATTCAAAATACAAGTGCACATCTGTTAAAAACGGCACAAAGATCAATATTAAATTAAACAAATCCAAAAAGGTTATCGATCGGCAAATGTGTTATCAGTGTAATATATGCAGTGCAGATTCTACTTCAACAAACATCAAAATACACATGAGGACCCACAGAGGAGAACGCCCACCCAAATCCTCTGTCTGTGATAAAGGTTTCTCTGTAAAAGGCTATTTGAATCGGCACATGAGTATCCAGACAGGAGAACGTCCTCACAAATGCTCCATATGTGACAAAGGTTTCTCTGAAAAAGACAGTTTGAAAATGCACATGAGATTCCATTCAGGAGAGCGTCCTTACAAATGCTCCATATGTGATAATGGTTTCTCTCATCAAAGCAGTTTGAATGAGCATATGAGGATCCATACAGGAGAGCGTCCTTTCAAATGTTCTGTCTGTGATAAAGATTTCTCTCAGAAAGGCAGTTTGAATGAGCATATGAGGATCCATACAGGAGAGCGTCCTTTCAAATGTTCTGTCTGTGATAATGGTTTCTCTCAGAAAGGCAGTTTGAATAAGCATATGAGAATCCATACAGGAGAGCGTCCATACAAATGTTCTGTCTGTGATAAAGATTTCTCTCAGAAAGACAGTTTGAATGAGCATATGAGGATCCACACAGGAGAGCGTCCTTTCAAATGTTCTGTCTGTGATAAAGGTTTCTCTGCAAAAGGCAGTTTGAATAAGCATATGAGGATCCACACAGGAGAGCGTCCTTACAAATGCTCTTTCTGTGACAAAGGTTTCTCTGTAAAAGGCGATTTGAATAAGCATATGAGGATCCACACAGGAGAGCGTCCTTACAAATGCTCCATATGTGATAAAGGTTTCTCTGTAAAAGGCAGTTTGAATACGCATATGATGATCCACACAGGAGAGCGTACAAAAAATTCACACAAAAAGAACAGACAAAATACATGAACGAGAAAACGAAGCATTCTTTTAATACACCAGAATAAAAGAAGCCCCAGGTACAACACAAAAATATCCGCAAAATAATCGGCAAAGAGTACCTACGCAGACTAAGACTAATTTTGAAGTCATCCCTCTCTCCAATGAACAAAACCAAAGATATAAACCAACTTGCAGTGCCGGTATTCCAATTTTGCTGTGTAATTATAAATTACATGAAACGAACGCTCGCCCTAACTATTCACAAGATGTTCCACAAAAACCAATGCATACCGAGGGAGTACTTACCTGGACAAGAACGAGGAGGTTGTGTGATGGAGCTTAACTAAGTGCACAGAACATCGTGTGTCAGACCAGCGGAGTCTGTGAAAATCTCAACAGACAATCGTATGAGATTTGTTCACGACCAAGAAATCAACAAACCAGAAAAGGGATCCTTATTCCATTTGGCAACAAACTTCAAAAAACCGGTGTAAATGATGGATACTGCACAGGAAAACGAAACAGAAACAAACACAGCCCCAATGATTGCAAAGAAGAAAAAAAAAAACGACAAAAAGAAATATCAGCAGATATACTCTGACAAATGGGAGTGATAAAAGAGCAGGAAGATTTAAAACAGAGCTTGACAGGACAGGGATTGACAAGCATGACCCAGTGGAATGGCAAAGAAGAGGTCTAATTAATTGGGATGGAGAACGAGGCATCATAAATGCTCATCATCACAAGCTGATGCCTTTAAGAAAATGGTGGGATGTATGGACATCACAAACCAAGCACTGCGTCCGGACATGGTGCTCAAACACAAAAAGGAAAAGTCAGCACTGTTCTTTGAGGTTTCAGTTCCCAATGACTGTGGATGACATGCCACAGAAATCAGAAAAATTAGGTCAAGATGACCTCAAAATTGAAGAAAGCTGAAATTGTACCAGTGATAGTCGGAGTGAAAATTATACCAGTGATAGTCAGAGCTCGAGGAATGATAAAGAAAACCCTCACTGAATACTTGAATATCACTCTGAGAATATCATTCCAAACAATCTCCAAGTGGAGGCTGTCAGAGGTTCAATGAAGATTTTGAAAAGAGTCCTTGCAACGAGGCGATGAGTAGGACATTTCACAGTTTTGTTTATGAATCATGATCCTTTACCAAAAAGGAGGTGGAGATTTTGAGTTCTGAGAGAACTTCCTCTCACCTTTTGAAATCCAAAAGAGAGAACATTGAATGAAAGCTGAAAAAAACCCCTCAAACAAACAAACAAATTAAATGAAAGAGGAAAAGACCAGCAGTTTGAAAATTTACTCCAAAGAGTGAATCAAAAACTAAGGAAATAGAAGCAGACTGTTGCAATCACCCCATAAAAAAGATGAACTATTTTTGGAAAGGGATTTATGAAAATTGAAAAGAACACAACAAGAAGGTGGAACAGATCCAAAACTTGTGAAAGAAGAAGCGACATCGAGAGGATTAATTGTTAATTGCCTCAAGTGATAATTGCCAAACAGAAAATTATGAAACACTCACCAAGATGCCAAAATTCAAAAGCCCTGGTCTGGATGGCATCCCACATTTCTGGTGCTCTTCACAATCACGACATTGAGCTTATCCCAAGGAGAAAAGGCAACGGAATGAATGGTAGTCCAATCCTGATCTTCCCTTCTGAGTTTTCAACATGCAAAACACCATTTAAAGTCCACTCTCTCATCCTGACCCACTGTCTTTCGATCTTCACTCATTCACTGTGTCTTTTGCACATGAGAAGGAGGAAAACGTTCTTGCAACTCTTGACTTTTTGTTATATACATGGTGTCAGCTCATGAAATAACTCAGACACCAAACAGATCAGTTCACAACATAACAAAGGGAACAGCAGTAGAAAGGGGAAACGTCAACAGCAGGGTGGAGGGGAAAATAGACGGAGACTGACAAATATGGGATGCAGGAAACGATGAGGGTAAGAGTAAGCGGTGGACAAGTTGGACACAAAAGTAAAATGTTGGAAGTACTGAGGGATTGTTTACCGGGTGTAGAAAACATCATGCTTTTGGATGGGTGATGACTTGAGATTGTGGTGAACAGATGTCTTCAAGACCTGGAGGGAAGAATCAGATTGAATCGAGTGTGGAATGTGGTTCCACAGGTTATGAAAAAAGGAATACATGAGTGCAGGTAAGCAGTGGTTCTGGATTTTGGCGGTTGAACTCTGAAGGGGTTGATGGAAGACTGCGTGCATCCTGCACATAACTCGGAGAGAAGATGCACATGGAGGGTGCAGGACCAGAAAAGAGTTGGAAGAAGATGGAGACAACCGACCTGTTGGCGATGGTGAAGTGATAGTCTCAGCTTCATCGTGAGAAATTCCAATGATCTTGGAAAGCCTTCAGTTCCACGGCTTCAAGCTGAGCAAGATGTGAGCCACGGGAGCCAGCCCTGACGAAAGAGCATACTCCATTAAGCTGTGGATGAAAGCCTCGTCGGTGGATAGGAGCTCAGGTGTGCCAACGAAGGTCTCTGCATGAAGGAGGATGTCCCGTCTGGTTTTGGAGGCCAACTTTGAAATGTGGCTTGCTTTGAGTGAGACCCAAGAGTTTGAATGACCAAACAAATCGTCTTCAAGAGGGTTGTTGAGAAAGTCGATGGGTTTGTGGTACAGTCATTGGGGAGGGAAAGGGGAAGAGGGAAAGATGTTTCACCAGTTTGTGATTTTTGTCAAGGTCAAAAGTGAGGTAAGAGGTTTCTGTCTGTCAGAAGGATGAGGGATGTCACGGCAGAGAGTGGAGTCATTAGCAAAGACATCATGAGAATTTTCCAGCAAGTCTGTGATATCATTGATGACGATTAGGAATATGATGGGGCTGAGAACACTGCATTGGGGAAAGTCCAGCCTTGACAAGGAGAGGAGACGAAAGAGTTCTGGTGAGAGCCCCGTGTTGGCTTCAAGAGTGGAGTTGGCCTTGGATTCAATAGGAAAACAGTTTGGAGAGCATGTGGGATGCCAGACCATATCGAAAGCTCGAGATATGCCCAGAGAGACGGCTTTTATGTCTATTGAAGGCCTCCAACCATTGTTGAGAAATTAAAAGTAGCATGTGCAAGTTGGAGTGACCTGGTCTGAATCCAAATTGATGACTTGAGATGAGACTTTTGGATAAAATGAATGATTTACGTCAACTGTGATGATGGATTCCACCACATTGCTATATTTGGAAGTGAGCTTCCAGTGTTTGAAGAAAATATTTTAAAATCCTTTTCCAGGCCTCTTGTTAGGTTTTGCTTGCATTAATCAAAGTGCATCCAAGTGAGATTTAGCTCAAAAGTTCTGCAGGTTTAAAAAAAAATAAATGCAGAGGTGAAATGGTAACGACTTGTCTTTCTTCAACAGTTTATTGAGCATTGCAGGTGGAGATTGATGAAAAACCCCAAAGATAAAATGAAAACTCTGTCGAGATTCAGTCATTGATAATTTAGGTTACAAACTTCAGGGAAATACTTTCACGTATTCAATGATAGATGCTGTTACATTAAATATAGTTGAAGAGTGAACATGTCACTGATGCAATTGACTCGTCATTGAACAATTTTGATTGACTATCTCCAGTCATAAATTCCTGTGTTCACCAAAGAAGACACGATGGTTTAAAGACAAATGTACATTCCAATCAGATTAATGACTGCAATTATTCTCCAGTTGAACGGTAAAAATATTACAGCAAATCAACCAAGAACAGGAAGAGTAAAATTGTTCTCCAATAAATGATCCACAACACACGTGTCATGACTGCTTGTTTTTACTGAATGCATCTGTTCGTACTGTCTTTCCAAACTCAGAATAAGCAATGTTTCATGCTGTGAGAAATTTCTGCAGTATTTTTGTATCAATATGAACATGACAGTAATAACAGGCAAAATATTCAATGATATCAAAGAACCATATCACGCCAGAAGCGTGGTCAATCCAAAAATGCAATCCAACAAAAGAAACATGTATCACACTTGAAGTGGGGTTGTGGAAGAAAAATAATTAATTATGTCTTGTGAAATGTATAATGTGCTGCACCAACCATTTTCTGTCATTTGAGGTGATGAACTGATGATACTCATTTTCTCTTGTGTGCTTTGAAATGCTTGTCAAGGTCTCATCTATTGCAAAGCATTGGCATTAACTTAAGTCGATTTGTCATCATGTGTGGTGTTGTTCACCACGAAGAATCATGGAAGTGTGTTTTAAAACCCACTCGCCCAGTAACCGGGCAGGTTGGAATGTTCGGCTGATAAGCTCGCGGCTGAAAAGCTCAGGGTAGTTGGAGTTGCTTGCCAATATATATCTCTATCTTGTCAAGCATTGTACCTAGTCCCCATCTCTCACAATGTTTCTTTGTCAGTTCCCCATTCCTCTTCCTATAGAATACTGTGTTTGGTCATAAAATACTGCACACAGCTGTGTTTTCTCAGAACACCCCACATTTTACCTTGAGGCTGGAATGTTCTTGGCTTGGAAACATCTTAACAGGCCATTGAGATGTCAGTAAGCTTTTATAACAAGTGCTGTTCTTTGTGTAACCCATGCCCCCTCCTTCACTCTTTTTATGCAAATAATTTTGCTCAAAATATGATAGGTTTGGAAAAACAGAACGGAGTGAAGGAAGTTCACAGCATCTCATCTTGGTGTTGATCTGTGTATTTGTTTCTTGCAGTGTACACGTAAATAAGTGATTCAACTCTCACTGGAACTGGTGTTATTGGCGTGACGTTTGATTCCACTGGAGGTTCCAGTGATTCCACCAAAGAGGTTGGCGCAGTGAGCAGGGCTCGCAACATTCCGGAGGTGGTGGGGGGTGGGAGACCGGAGGTCAAGGTGACATTGGTTGAGGTGATGCGGACACAGATGGCCAGCTGAGGGGGCAGGAAAGGGGACCGCTACAAATTCCCTTCTCTGACTCTTTCACTGGGTCCTGCATTCACGCAAGTCATGTGCCTTGCCTCTGACCAAACTGGGTGACGTGAGCCTGAGGAAATTGAGTTGTCATTTATTGGGATCTTCGCGCTGTAAGATCTGAATTCAAACCAGGTTTTGGCAATCCGTGCCAGGAAAGCTGGATTTTGTGACCCATGCCATGAAGCTGGATTGTGAGAAATCCGTGCCAGGTTTGAATATTTTGATCCGGGCATTCAAACATTCGAGGGGCTTGGAGAGCCGCTCCGCTGATTTTGAATCACAGCACGAGCAACTGAAAGGTGCCTGCTGATTCTTCGTGGGCACGTAAGTGAGGTGCTGCATGAGGTTGACGCTCAATGCACTGTGCTTTCTGGTCCGAAGTTGTTGATCAGTGCTGTATACTGAGCGCTGTGAAATCTGAAATCTTGGAACATCTGTTGAGTTATACAAGGATCAAGGACCCTTGGCTTGAGGTATCCAGGATTCAGATGAGTGCAGGAGGACTTGCAGTCCCATGGGTTAACATCATTTTACAAAAAGTTTTGGGCCCCTTTTTGCTGCTGGATGGATGGATGATTGTGACTTGAACTTTTAAGAATCATTTTTGCTGTTTGACAAATGTATAAGCCTGGTGTTGACCTAATGGTAAAGATGGTGAGCTTGGGTCATGGGATCCTGAGTTGAAATCCCACTCTGCTGTTGAATTAATACCAGGAAGGGTTGACTCTGCCTGTTACCCTTCCATGGTCCGCAAAATGAGTGCCAGTTTGCTGGTATCTTGTGTTGGCGTGGTGACCCGCTCAGGATTGTGCCCAATAGCCAACGAGACTGTTTATGCGGCACCAACGTTCTGCACAGAGTATGGTCCCAATGGATGAATGTATGACAGTGATTTATATTTGTAAAAACACGATGAATTGTGTGTTCAAGATGATTGTGGAATTGAGTCTTCTCAAATACATTTGATCATTTCCTGAAACTGTTTTGCAGTGGAACAATGTGGAATGTTTCATGGTGGTGTGAGGTCAATGTTCTGAACGTATTGATGAAATAGTTTGTGTACGCGTGTGTGTCAGTTTGTGTGTGCTGGAAGTATATCCTGAATAAGAAAACTGCCAAAAAGGTAAATTGGAAAGTGTTTATGACGGGGAGTTATTATTGTCAGAGAAGATCACCTTGACAAAGTGTAGAGTATATCCAGTGATGTTATGACAAATGCCACTGAATATTTTAAAAGACAAGAAAATACAGTTGTGTTCTGTGTGGGAGAATTATCATGAATTTGTAATCTACACTGGCCCCATGATGTTTGGTGTGGGGGACACGGAGCGTCCAGAAGTGTGCAGGGTCTGTGCCTGGCTGTGTAGCTGAAAAGGAAGAGTTGGCGGAACAATTGACAGTCAGGGGTTGTATAAATTGTTGAAGAAATTTCCTCTTGAAGCATTTGTAATTGGTGTTGCCAGATCAATGCGTGAACGAATAAAGACATTGTTCCTCACTCATAAAATATTTTTTGAACTTTTGTAAAATGTTTCAGTTGAGAGGATTCCCTTGTAAATATGATTATCCACGGATTCTGTTCCATTTTCTTTTTGTAAATCATCCATCTTCCTTCAATTGCGATTGATTTGTCATTTTTTTTTAAAAACCATGTTACAACCTGGAAATATTGCACAAGTTCCAGGAAGACTTCAGTGCATCATTTGGTGCATGGTTAAACAGAACTTTAGATATTTCTAATTCAGTTCATAAATTTAATGAAGATAATGCACGGATTGTTGTGGAGATGCATTGTGGGAGCTGCTGAGGTTCTATGAGCTGAACCAGTCAATGTAATGTTGTTCTTTATCAACACTGAGGACGTACCGAAGTAATGATTCACTCCCTTGATCTGTGTCACTATCTGTTCCTCCAAATCCTGTGGAACCTCAAAGGGGCTGTTGTGCTCTTTTCTGATTGGCTGTTCTTGGGCCTTGCCGACATTGTTACCTCCACCACCGAAGGTGAAGGTGGTTATGTTTTCACCCCTTTGTCTGTTTGTCTGTGCGCAGGATATCTCAAAAAGTTGTGGACGGATTCGGATGATGTTTTGTGGAAAGGTTGTTTGTGACATGAAGGAATTGATTAAATTTTTTGAAGATCCGAATCCAGATCTGATAATTTCAGTGATTCTTCAACATTGAGAGATGGGGCTAAACTAATATAAAGCACGATATCTCAATAAGTTGTGAACGGATTCGGATGAAACTTCGTGGACAGGTTGGGTGTGTGACAAGGAGGAATTGATTTGATTTTGGTGAAGATCCGAATCCAGATTTGGCTGCAAGAATTACTTCATTTTCTAAGTGATTCTTCACCATTGAGAGCCGGGGCCAAAAACGATAACATGATGTACCAAAACGTTAATGGGCCCGATCTGTTCATTGTGACATTATGTGGCAAAGGTGTGCCCTCCACCAAGTACCCTTCTAGTTAATGTTCTGAAAGGTCTCTCCCCATTTCTCAGAGGCAAAAGTGAAGGCTTACTTTCACTCTCACAGAGATTTGCTGAATGAGAACCTTCACTGTCATCATCGTGTGCTGTGTGAGTTCGTGCATGAGCGAGTGCCCATTGAGACACAAAAGAGCTGGCTGGCTACCTGTGAGGAAAGGTGAGTACAAAAGGCAGAATGTGAAACTGAGGTTAAGAGGCTTGGGAGAGAGAGTGCACAAGCAGGGTCATTCACCAATGTGTGTGCCGTCCATCGGATGGACATTAAATGGGAGTCCCATGTGCCGGCATGAGTTTGTGGATGTTAAACATCCCATGGTGTCCTTCGTGAAGAGTCAGCGAGCTATCGTTGGCATCCTGAACAAATTACAAATTCCTGCCCGAACCAGTGGAGGGCACTGTATCAGCGGTACATCCACACCCTCAGGTGATGATGCTGTCCTGCCACCTTGTGCTGCACACGAATGAAGAAGAAGACTTCTTTGATTCTGAAATCTAAACCCCTTTAATATCAATCTAAAAATGTAATTTTATCTTCTTTATTGCTGTCCAACACTGCTTCAGACGCATTTGTGTGTTTTTCCACCATTATTCCTCTTTTCTCCTTTTCCTGAACAGAATTCCCCATTCATAAATTGATCTGTGTCCAACAGGGCTGTACAGAGGGAGTGAATTGACCTCTGAACTGTCCAGTCTGATTTGATGATCATCCTGACCACACAGTGTCGAATGAAGAGCTCGTCTTGCTCGTGAAGGTTCGTGTCCAACTGTTATTGGCATTTTTGGTCGGACAAAGGCAGGGTTCCCACTGACCTGGAAAGTCAGGGAATTGAGGTTGGTCAGGGAAAGTCAGGGATTTTGTTTTGTTGGTCAGGGAAATGTGTGATTAGTGCCTAATGATTTTAATTCGTACCCTTTACACCCAGTCATTTATTTTGTTCATGATTATAAAAGTTTTCTTTATTTCTCTTTTCATGAAAGTCAGAGCTGTACAGTTGCCAGTATCGACTTTGTCTTTGTATTTCAGCCATGAGGAGTGTGCCCCATTCAATGACAGAAACAAAGATTTTACCATGTCTCTGTGTGATTTGAGGGGCTAAAGCTGTTTGAGATTGCAGTTGTACCCTTTCGTGAAGCTCAGGTGTTCAGTGTGTAATATAAATGACTTGTAACATGTACAAAGTACAGTTCAATAATCATAGTCTAGAACTTCAGAACAATTTATGTGCATTATCAGCGACTCGTTCAGGTATGATGCTGGCGTCACAACAAAAGTACACTGTTAGAAATATTTTCTTCAAGAAGATATGGTAGATATGGTATATTTCTTCAATATATGGTGTGTTCATGATATTTTGATTCAGCCTTAATGGGTCATGTTTCTGCTGACTGTGTACTTGGCAGTTTTAAAGGAGGTGCCATGAGGAAAGTTAATGCAAGTATCTATGGATGGACCAGCCGTAAATTGGAAGTTTATTGATCTCCTCATCGCAGATCTTGAAGAAGATCAAATAAGACTAATTGAAATGGGATCATGTGACTTGCACATCATTCATGGTGCATTTCAGACGGGCCATAAAGCAAATGGATGGAATGTAAATGGTTATCTTCGGGCTATGTATCGCCTGTTTAAAGATGGTCCTGCTCGGCGTGCAGTATATACAGAGGTTACTGGCAGCAAAACTTTTCCAAAGAAATTCTGTGCTGTGAGATGGATTGAAAATGTTGCAGTTGTTGAGCGAGCACTTGAACTTCTACCTAATGTCAAGAAGTTTGCAGACAGTGCCGTGAAATCTAAGACATCATGTGCTACAATCACAAGCGCCACTGTAAAAACACTTTCTCGAGACAAGCTGGCTGCAGCAAAAATATCGTTCTTTGCATCAGTGGCTGCCCAGTGTGAGTCCCTTCTGAAGAAATACCAGACACAGGCACCACTTGCACCATATCTTTATGACGAAATTGGACAGTTGTTGCATACACTCATGAAATGGGTTGTCAAGAAGTTTATTCTGGTGAAGGCAGAAAGTGTATCACAGTTTGTAAAAATAGATGTTACCAAAAAATACACCAGATGTAACTATAAGGAAGTGGATGTTGGAGTGGCTGCAACCAAATCTCTCACAGAAGTGAAGTTGTCTGATGCAGAGAGAATGGGTTTCAGGATGGAATGTCTTGAATTTTTGTCATCAATGGTTGCAAAAATTATCGAGAGAAATCTTCTAAAATATGCCGTTACCCATGCAATATCATGCTTGGCACCAAGCACAGTGTGCAGCGTTTGAGTCTTAGCTGAGAAAAGAATGAAGAAAAGAAAATATGACATCTCGACTGTTACTGCAACTTCCCATGTAACATTTGAGTAATTTCACTTCTGCAGCGGTGAGCGTACCTGCATCCGCAGGGAATGGTACAGGAGTACCCACCGAACCGTAGAAGTTCAACAAACGGTCCTTTTAGGACCAGATTCTTGTAGAAAAATGTACAATATAAGAGTCTGTTAGTCATTTCTGCAATATCATCGGGTGTTCTCGCTTGTCTGCAATGTCACATTAACAATATCAATGTTTCGTTGTTATTTTGCAAGATTTAGATGTACTCAATGTTGCTAAATTTTTTCTGATATAATTCTGATTTCGTCATGGTACCTGGCACGTTTGACATTAGTATGATTTGTGTTTTGTAAGTTTTATACTAATAAAAAAATTAAAATGCCAGTACAAGCTGGGAAAGTGTACTTTCTGGACCATTTTCAAAAAGACCGAAGTAAACACCCAAATGAAGAATCAGTTTAATTTCCCAACAAAAATGGAATTCAGAAGTTGTCTAAAGCACGCCTTCATATTTTAAGATTCAAATATATTTTGAAGCGGACACAATTTTCTGCTCGTATTGGCATTTTAAAAAGAAGAAAAGAATTGAAAATGATTGCATGTTCACCATGTATAAATCAAAATGGTGATGGAAAGGAGTTGGTGTAGGGGAGGAGGAGCCAACTAAAATAACTCTATAAATTTTTACTTTTGAAAAGGTCTGGAATCTTTACCAACACAGTCAGGGAAAGTTAGGGAATGTCAGGGAATTTCATTTTTCAGATTGAGTGGGAACCATGAAAGGGTTGATCTCCGAAAGGCCATCTTTCCCTCTCTTCTAACTGCGGACAGCAATGTCCTTCCTGGTGATTCCAGCCGTTTCATGGAATAACATTGGTGCTTCGTCAGTGGGACGTTTGGTCACAAGTGAGGAGTCCCTCAGATGGACCTTGTGCTGGGTGTCCCCTCTGATAGCATTAGTTTGGAGAAACAAAACATCTTTCGATGTCTTTCATTAGGAGTTGGCAAGTTATTTCCAGCACTGAACAAATTACAACCTGCCTTGACCAACTCCAATCACATCAGGCTTTCCCAACCGCTTCCTGAAAGACTTGGCCCAATCTTACATGTTCTGAGCCCTTGACCTCTTACTCGGAGACATGGTATCCGAGCAACTGGCTCACCAAGACGACGAAAAAGAAGAAGAATTTCTGAAATTGACGTCCAATTTCCACAATTCACACACATCTGAACACTGATATTCTGTCCATTGATTTTTTTTTTACAACATCTGTTGTGTGTTGATTTTACCTCTTCTTTCGAGGATCTTCTCTCAATCAGAGTGAAGATGAAGAGAGTGATGTGTCTGAGTCGAATGAGGACGAGCTCACTGTGAAGCATAAAGTGTTGAGAAAGATATTGGATTACCTTCACACAAGGCCTGGTGTTGGCTTGATGAGAAAGGTGGCTGGCTTGAGATCTTCAGGTCATGAGATTGAGCTCGTCTCGTCCCTGGTCTCTTTCGGCTTCTCGTTTTACACCTCATTGGAATGTACTTACTCTGCACTCAACACATTTGATCCTTTAAGGTTTCCCATTTCCCGAATGCTGATTGTCCTGTTGTTTGAGTCTCTCTATCTACATCACCCAATTCTCTCCTCATCCTAAAAGTATGCCTTCCTGAAATCTAATAGCCTTACGCCACTATCCTGAACTCTAACCCTGAACAGAATCTTTGCACACACAATGTTTTGGTCACTTGCTCCGAAATGTTCCCCAACCTCCACCTCCTCCACCATGTTGGGATCGTTACTTCAAAGGAGGTCGAACACTGCACTCCCCCCTCGTGGGCTTATCCACAAACTGGGTGAAAAAGTAATCCTGGACCAAAACAAAGAAATCCTCATCTACTCTTCCCTTTCCCTGTTCCTGGACCCAATCTATCCCTGGCAAGTTAAAATCCCCCATAATCAAAACTCTTCCCTCACCACATGCGCTTTTGAATACTTCATGTTCTCCTTCCTCCTCTTCCTTCCTTACACCTGGAGACCGAAAAACGGATTCCACCCAGTCACTCACTGTAACTCTATCGTACTCCTCGCTATCCACTTTGGCTTCAAGCTCTTCCATCTTATAATTAAAATTTCTGGCATTGGTATAGAATATATTGAACTTTTCCGTTTCTGAAATTCTATTTTCTTGCCTGACCTGACTCATCATAATTACATCATCCGTTCCTTCCTCAATACCTTCCCCACCCTCCTCTGAACTAAAAAAAGAAGTGTGAATTCCCACTGCAAACCTTGCTGCCCCCTTTCAATTTCACAAACAGCCATCATTCCGGAAACACTCCCTTTGTCCTCGAAATGATTCCCACTGCTTCCTCAATATAAAATGCACCTCCCTTCACAATTCTTCCGGCCATTGGTTGACGTCTATTGCTCTGCTCATAATTTCTATATTGTTTCCTAATCTTGGGAGAATCCCAGAAAACATGACCTCAACCCTTTACTTTCAGCCAGTTTCCCATTTTCCTGCATCAATTTTTCAAACCTCTGAGTAAACTTTCCCTCCATCATTCGCACTGAGGTGCACCACAACCAACTTCTTCCTGTCATGAAACGATACAATATTGTTTTCCCTTCCTTCAATGTCCCGAACTCCCGCTCCTTCAAAACTGCACAGAATTCCATGTCTACAATCCTTCCTGCAGAATGAAGAATCTGCACATTTAATTATCTCATCACCCACAAAAACTGTCTCCCATGCATCATGTCGACCAGTTTCGATTTCTGCATCTCCACCACCACATGCACCCACTGCACCCCCACAACTGCTTATTCCCACAGCATCCCCACCAGTGCCTGCATCCGCTACACCACTGACTGCAACATCTGCACCCCCCAATTCCTGCACATGCTGCACATACTTAACTCCTGCACACTGCACCTTCTCCACTTTCTGTACCCACTGCACTTCCACCAATGCCTGCACCCACTGCACCTCCACAACTGCCTGCACCTGCTGCACCCCCACCATGACTGCACCTGATCCAGCAATGACTGCACCCACTGCACCTCCTCCACTGTCTACCCACGACACCTCCTCCACTGTCTGCACCCACTGCACCGCCACCATTGCCTTCCCCCGCTGCAAATCCATCACTGCCTGCACCATCACCCGACCCCGCTTTGCTGTCATCGCTTCCCGTCCATGCTGCACCGTCGCCGCTGCCCGCCCCCACTGCCCGCCCCACCCAATTAAAATTGAATTTATTTTCTTCTTATGTTACAAATATACTCTTGAATTTTGATGCAATTTTTTTTCATTTTTTCAATTTTTAAAATTTTAATTTTTGGTCAAATTTGAGATGTTCGGAGAGTGTACGGTGGTTTTTGTTGGGGTTTGGCACCTCTGAAAAGGTTAAGAACCACTGAACTCGAGGAATACAGTAATAGAATGGAAGAAATGAGGGAGGAAGCATGCGAAAGAGGTGTGGAGATGAGAAAGGAATCATGCGAAAAAGCTTCTGAGTTACAGAAACACCAAACCAAAGAGAGGGAATTACAAAACGAGCTGAGGATATTAAGTGAGGAAAGAAAGAGAACGGAGAATGAAACGTTAAGGAACTACACTGTGCAGATTGAACAGTTGGAAGCCAAGCAAGATTAAAGAATGAGATGGAAGAAAGAGTAGTGAAAGAACAACGAATGAAGCAGGATAGGAAAGGGAAATCAATTAGTTGAGAGAAACGACAATATTGGAGAATGAAGAACATGAGAGATGGTGTGATAGGAAACAAAAAGAACATGAATTTGAAATTGACCAACTAAAGGAGAGAGCAAAGTTGGAGTACGCGGAGATGAAAAAACTCCGTAAAGATAACGAACAACTAAAAGGCTCGGAGAGGAAGAACGACTCAAATGGAAAAGAAAGTGGAGCCAGGAAGTAGGACAGCACAATAATATGGGATGTGTGACATCACCACAGGGAGGAATGTTAATGGTGCGGGACTTGATTGACATCACTCGTCGGATGACACCCCAATTAGAGCAAATCCTGGTGATAGAGACATTGAGGGAGCATAGGGGGTTGTTGACGAATGGAATACATTTTGAGCAGTTTCAGCATGTGGACCTGACAGCCCCAGAGGAGTGTGGCGAATCGATGATGAGCAACCTGCTGGAGAGAAGCAACCGGACCGAGGTGACTCTGAAACGAAGCAGGTACGATGCATACATGGTGCGGATGATGAGCTTAACGTGGGAATTCGATTTTATGTTAATGAAGAGACTCTGTCCGATGGGGTGCACGTATGCGTGACCCCTGAATGTGTGTGGAATGCCTGTGAATGAATGTTGTGAGCCCACAGTCCAGACGACCGTACCGGTGTGTGCTGCCAAGGCCGAAACGTGTGTGTACTCACGTTGTGGTCGCGAATGTAGCCCTGGAATGTGAGGCAGTTATTCAGTATGCAGGCAAGGTTGAATGAGTGGAGTGTGAACACATAACCTTGGAATGTGTGGAGCCTGTTTTGTGTGGGAGTCCTGAGCGTGGAATAAGTGGTGACGAAGGAAATAGGTTAGAGGTGCAAGGGGAAATGGAAGTGCCACCAGGACAGAACTTGACACAGGGGACGGAAACCATAATGGACAGCCCCACATGGGTTCTTACAGAGCTAGAGGTGCTGCATCCATGAGCAGGTTTTAGAAATTGGACTTTAATTTCTCTCTCAGCCTCACAGGAACTCAGGGTTGAGTGCAGATGAGTAGCAAGTGGCACTGGCATGTGTCACATACTCCCCGTACCCATTTTAGAACAGGAAGTGGCCAGCAGCGACACCGCATGTGTCACTTGGTCTTCAAACCTCTCTGAGGACACGAAGGGTTCGGCGAGCTGAGTGGGGTTTATCTGTCTTCAGGGAGTTAGAGAGAAGAGGGGGAGGCCGCTCCCCCGATTGGTTTTTACCTGACTTCCGCGAACCCTGGAGAAAAGGAGGGGGTGGACCACAACCCCAATTGAGACGTGACCCCTTCCGTGCATAGTGCTGGATATGATTAAAAAAAGGTGTCTACGAGGAACCAACATGCTCAAAACGGTCAATCAGAGCCATAACCAGCTCTTACGTTTCAGTGGGCATCTGATCGTACTGTCTCCCCATCCACATGAGCACATCAAAGGCTGATTTCTGGTCCGTTGAAGGCTGAATATAAGCATCTCGCCGGGAAACTTTGACGTACTTGGTACCAAAATCTTTCAATACGAACAGCGGTGTACAACTTTCGATGGAAACAAAATCAGCACGATCGAGAGTTGCCTGCGAGTCATCCCTGCTGCTGCACTGAATTGATGCAATCATTCGGCCAGAATATTTGTCATCAACATATTGTGTGATTAAATCACCAATACAGTCACACTCTGATTTATACCGCTGACATACTTCGTAACAATCACTTTCGCCCCAGAAACTACAGTCAATCTGAACCACGCTGGCCACTGCTCAGACACCATGACCGAAGACGACTGCGCAGTTTGGTTGAAGATGACTCGCCATTTTGGCACGTGCGCACGAAATTCTATTTTGAGAATAAATGCCGACGTTTCCATTTCGGGTTTTGAAACTTTTGCACCTTCGGCAGAAAATGTATAAATTTTAAAGGCTAAAATGTGTTTTATATTTTTATTTCATTTCGGCAAATATACCGTCGGTGGATCCATAAACCAAGCTATAAAATAACTAAGGCCTTTGAGTAAATGGGAGATATGTGCTATACGTTAGACGGGGCCATGACCGTGGGCTGCCCCAAATTGAGGCTCGGGTGAGCCTCGGGAGAAAGGTGGGGGTAGTTTGCTTAAATGGGCCCTTTGTGGGTTATTAATTATAGGTTTAGCCCAGATCCCCCTTAAATGCATGTTTTGCCAGGGTGTTTGGTAATTGGACGTTTGATGTGTGTCGGAAGGTGTAGCAGGCTGTCCAATGTTCGTAGAGTGGTGGTGTTCCGAGAGACGCCTTCTTTTTCCTACCCCTGGCCAGCCCCCACCTGGCATCGTGATTGAGCCAGTCAACCAGACGTGCCAACTACCCATTGGCGGAGAGCTGCTGCAAACTCGAATGATGAACCAATCACGTGTCCCCGGAGGCAGTCTGAAAGGCCCGCCCCAGAAGGCAAGAGGATCTGCTTCATGAGGAGTGACTCGACGAGCTGTTCCTCCTTGGCCATGGTCCCAGTGTGCAGGTCGTCCCCAGGTTCATCCTGTGTCCAGCCACGGGGCCTCTGACTGTCCTTGCTCCCTGCACGGCTCGACACGTCTTTTCATCCCACCAATCCACCTGCAGAGTCCATCACCCAGATTTGGCCTAGTCTGGTGTACAGGCCAGGCCTGGATTTGCATTCTGGACATTGTGAAGAACCAACTGGAACACACCATAGATCTTTTGCTCTTGTGCCGTTGACCTTATAGGGCTGGGCGCACCGAGGCTGTGTGCGTTAGTGGTGCCGATAGGAGTACGTCTCCGCCATCTTGCCACTTTGCATCCTCGAGCTGGGCGCTCGAATCCGTTGACATCGGCTTGTCACGAGCCGCATTCATGCCTTCGACACCTTTCCTCTCGTCCAGGAGGCACCACCAAATACTCCATGTCTTGTATGTATGTTGTCCAGGCCTAAGGTTTATTTTGCTTGGGTCCCCTTCGAAACCCCTCTCCGTAGCCCCCGAGATAAGAGCGGGTTCGAGATTAATTATAACGTTTGTGAATGATTTGCTTGTGTCGTGTTCCCCGATGTTTTCCCCAAATAAATCTGGCTGATTCATACGAAATTTGCCACCTTGAATTTATTCGTGTTGCGCTAAAGAACAATCGCTCGATTTGTGTTTAAAATGAAACTGGCTACGGACTGCGGCAGACTTCGCTCAGTCTCTGATCAAACCCAGTCTGTAGCCGGGGTGTATATCCCCAACTGGCAAGGTCCAGGGGTACTTTGGTGTCGTGATCTGAGGTGCGTGACCCGAGACCTGTGCCAAACTAGCCGGCGTTATAACCCCTGAGACGGTGGTGCTGTTAAGCGCCGCCAAATCTTCAACAATATATGGGTGCGTTTCAGAGCTCGTGAAAGAAATGTGTGTCAGCGTGTCTGTCGCAAAGAAAAAATCTTCACATAAGAGAAGGCATCTATTCTTTACCCTTCTCAACGCATCACATTTAAGATCCCATGAGACATGGGGGTGGGGCTAACCTGAACATGCATTTAAGGAAATAACTGTCTGAGGACCTGGATGTGTGGATGCATTCATCAGACCGGATTCTGAAATCCATAACAATATCATATGTGTGAAACTTTTGTTTGGCTGCCAGATCATGTGACGGTGGCGTCATGATTTTTTATTCTGTGGACCATTTTATCTCAAGAGATATGGTCTGTGGATGTGGTCCACATTATTTTTAGCTGCGTCTCTCGTAGCGAACGCTGGCTCGAAGAGAGCTCCGCGTTGTTCTTGTTGTTGTTGTTGTTGTTGTTGTTGTTGTTGTTGTTGTTGTTGTTCTGGTGAAGACAAAACCCTTAAGACTCGGCTCTTTTATATACAGGATCCGGATCTCCTGAAATACTAAACACCTGTACACATCCTCACATAGATGGTGCCTTTTGAGAGCGTCTATCATCAACTTTTAAATATATTCGGACATTTGCTTTAAATTTTCGAAAAGTTCACGGTACTATTTAAAGATTATTCCATTTTATGTGTTGTAATTTCGTAAATACACGATTTTCTCGTCATGAACAGGAGTCTCCATGAAGGGTCTCGCTATTGGCTCCAACGAGGCACGTGACGAAATATCGGAAGTTGTTGTTATTGCCTTTGGGACGCGGCTCTTGGACACATTTGTCCTTGTTTATTCTGTGGACCATATCCCTTAAAATTTTTCACACTGATCGGATGTGGTGTTCGACATATTTAATTATGACGTCATAACGAGGACAGCTATGATGTGATAAAAATCACGCTCATTTCCCATGAGGAGTACTTGCTACGTGCCTAGTTTCAAGTTTTTTTCCACGGTGTGGTTTCAGAGACAGAGGTCCAAAGTTTTTCCGTTTTTTCAATATGGCTGACACACCACGTAACCAATGACGTCATAATTATCATTCGAGCATTCCACATGAGTCATCGCTCCAACGGTGAAAATTTCGTCTCGATCTGACAAGCGGTTGCAGAGAAAAACATGAAAGTTCTGTGCGGCCAAACAAACAAATACAAACGATGAGACAAACAAAATGTAATACCCTCTCTTCTGGTGAGGATAATGTGGAAGAAATAAAATTAATTATATAAATGTATTCTCAATTTCGTTATCCTTTGTGTTTATCATTGCAGAATAAGGTGTTATTTTTGTCCCGGAATCAAATTGACTGTCAGTAAAATCTCTTTTTGCAGCCTTTTGATCTCCATAGTGATGTAAATGATGTACAAGCAAGAAAAAATGATATCTTACTAAATCTCATTTGCTTTATCTCAATGAAATGTATTGAAACATACTGTGTATCCAAATTAGTATTTACAATGTTAAAATGAAACTGCTCTGCTGCTCAAGAGAAGGACGCTTTGCTGCTGGTACCTATTGTCTGGTGGTTATTAAATAACTCCCGAAAGGTGATCCCAACAGACACCTTGTTGTCCAAGGACGATTATATGACAGCACAAAATGGAATGTTGTATTTTGAGAATCTGGTTGCTCACTGGTGAACGGAAGGTATGATCAAAGTAGTGGGCTTGTGTCTCCATTCACTCGGCCTCTTCATATTTTGTCTCAACTTTGTTGTTTCCCTCTCCATCTCACGGCCGGTCTCGCTTTCCCGGGCTGTGGTCATGATCTGAGCGTGTCCATCACCCCTTCCCTCCCAAAGTGACTATTTCTGCAGTTCCCTTTCTCATGCTTGCCAGCCCTCACCCCCATTGTCCCTTGCCAGATATTTTCACTCCAGAATAATATAAAAACAATTGTTCTGTGCATTTTGAGCAGAAAGAGGATGGTGTTTGTTATTTCTTGTCTTGTTATCCTTTTTTCCATGCGCATGGTGGTTGTTATTTTTATTTGATGTGTGCTATTAATAAATGGTTTCAGACTCGGAAAGAGAAGAACTGAATTATTCACAGTAACAACAACAATTATATCACAACAAGAGCATGGGTGGGGTCTGCCTCAAATTTAATTGTCATGACGACGTAAAATGCCGGAATATTTTGTCCAAGTACTCCTAAACAGAAGGGGTTTGAAAGTGCTAAAAAGGCAATTTGTATTTAACAGTGTTAATGTGTATAATTGAGTTGAAATAAAATAAAGATTTTCAAGGTTGTTGATAAAAAAGTGGAAGTTTACCACCATTGATACCACCGTTCACCACCCTATCGAACACGTTTAATTAGTTATTGCTGCCTATTGTTTGTGTCCTTTATAACGTCCTTAAAAACAGTAAGTTTCCTGCTTGGAATGATTTTCAATCTTGTTTGATTACCAGGTGGAGAGAGGAAAATAATTATCTCACTCCTCTCTGTACATGTGTGATCAGGACAAATTCAGAGCCAAAGTAATAAACTTCAGGTTCGTTTTCTGATTTGTCTTCAAAATATAACATTAAAATGAAATGAAGATAAGTTGTTCCTCGATCATAAACTTACATTTGTCGATGGACAGACAGAAGTGAACCAGTTCCTTAACCACGATTGTGTGTGTGGGAAACTAATAATTGTCTTGTCTGAGTTGATTCCCGACCTGACTCTAATCTGTTGAAGAGATGCTTTGTCAGGAGGGCATTGCATCGCAATGTGCACCATCCTTCTGATGGACATTAAGCCTGGCATCCCTTCTTCCAGCAATCATTGTTGGACATTAAAATTCCCGCAGTTTTGTTAAAACAGAACATGAAAGTTGCTATTGTCAGCCCGAACAGATTACAAATTCTTGCCACCTTCAATCGGAACTCAGACATTGCAAGCTGCTTTGTGAAAGACCTTGGCCAAAAACTTTCCCCGGTCAGTCCCACATGAAGGTGCAAATAATTGTCGCCATTAATGAAGCAGGAGTGGGAGTATGAATACGAAATTACATTATAATTAGCCCATCACAAGTAATTCCTTGTTATCATCAACAAAGACTTCCTTGCAGATTGGATAATTTCCCAAGAATTGGAATATTTCAGGATTTGTAACACTATCTCCCACTGGGAATGGCGCTGTCACACACGTTTACGTCGAGGGAATTGGGATCCCTCCCCTCCTCTTAACCCCCGAGACTATGAATAATAACCAATAATACCAAGACCAATAAGGCAGTGGACTCACCAAGTGGAGCTTCAATCGTCACTTTTCAAACTGAGACATTAATTTAATTCCTTTAACTTCATTCACAATCTTCTCATTACCTCCACCACTGAAGGTGGACACAGGTTATGTTTTTCACTCCTGTCTGTCTGTAAACGGAATATCTCAAAAAGTTGTGGATGGATTTGGATGAAATTTGGTGAACAGGTTGGTTTGTGTCCATCCATCCATCCATTGGGACCATACTCTGTGCAGAGAGTGTTGGTGCTGCCGAAGCAGTTTCCTTGGCGATTGGGCATAATCCTGGACGAGTCACCACTCCGACGAAGGATACTCGAATGACTCGATCATCCCAGCAAGTTGGTATTCATTTTGCCGACCTCGGAAGGATGGCAGGCTGAGTCAACCCCCTGGTGAAGTAATTCAGTGGGCACCGAGGCTTGAATTCAGGACCATTGGATCCCAAGACGTCACCCAAACTACTGAGCCAACACCAGGTTTCGGTTGGGTGTGTGACCCCGACAAAATGATGACATTTTGTTAAAGATACAGAAACAGATCGTATAATTTTTGAAGTTATTCTTCACCGTTGAGAGAGACGGAGAGAGACAGAGACAGAGACAGAGACAGAGACAGACACGAAAAACGATATATGGCACGATATCTCAAAAAGTTATCGATGGATTGGATGGAACAAAACATCATGGATGAGTTGGTTAAGTGACAAGAACAAGCCGATTAGATTTTAGTTCAGGTCTGAATCCAGATCTGGCCTCACAATGGGACACAAAATGTAAACTGTTCATCCTCTCTCAGGCATACCCTCCACTGGGTGCTGTTCTTATTTTTAACTGCTATGTACAAGTATTGTTACGGATTTGGAAATCTTGTGCACACAACAGCCAGAGTCCCCACAGTTCAGTTATTTCGTTAAGTATATGTGTATAGTTAGAATCCATCCCCTGTGTCTGACGGGAATTACATGTGTGCGGTGCGAGTTATTTTGTCGTTAGTTTTTTTTTATATTCCCCAACAACAACATCCCGCTTCGTTCCGCTACCCAACCAAACCTTCGTACACCGACTCCATTCTCTCCATGTTTTTGGCTGAAAGCATGGGCGGAGCCTCCATCGCCTCAGATCGAGGCTCTGCTCTGAAGAAGGTCAGGAGTGTTTCCTCCAGCCATTGGACAAAGAGAGCAAAGCCGAGGTGCTCCAGCCAATGGGAAGCCAGAAGGCCAGAAACAACGACTGAGCCTCTTCGGGGGGGCGGGCCACCGACACGCCCCCCGTCCAATGGGAGGCAGAGTTACCTCAGGAATGATCCCTCCCACCTCGCAGGAGCGGTTGAATAATTGTCGGTGTGATCTGTCTGGGTCGTCTTGTCTGGTCTGCTGGCCATCTTCCGACTTGGTGTTGGCTGGCGTCTGCCACTTCGTCTTGGTTCCTTGGCCCTTGGTGCAAGGTTGTCCGTGTGGGTTTGAATCCCACCGTGGTGGTTGGAGCGTCCGATCTTCCCAAGCCCTTCCACAAGAATCCCGAGCCTCACAAGGACAGGTCAGCAAGCCGTGCGATCGCGGCCAGGTACCAGCAGAACTCTGACCCTCCAGTTCGCCTATCCTCCCGGGCTGGAGGTCCGAATTACGGCCAGCCGGCTCCATTTTCTTTTGGTGTGTGTGTGTGTGTGTGTGTGTGTGTGTGTGTGTGTGTGTGTGTGTGTCTGTGTGTGTGGCACCAGTCTATGAGGTAGAAATTGTATAAGTGTTGATTGCTCATTGTACATTGCATTTTTCTTCGTGATAACTCTGCTCTGTTTCCCTCCCTTGTAAATAAATATCTGTTAAATGTTCCAGTTCGTTGCCTGTCGTTTCTAACATTGACCCAGCATGGTTCGGGCTCGAGAATTATTGAGGCTGTTTGTGCCATAAGTTGTCATTTGGACCGGCGCGGCTCTGGAAATTTTCGCTCGGTTACGCCGGATACGAGTCGGTAAATGCGACTCAGTTCAGACAGTCGGCCGAGGGTGTGGTTTCCCCGGTAGTTCGACGACGTGGGGACTTCGGCATATTGGAATTGGACAATTAACCCTACCCCACGCCGTCAAAATATTGGCGTCCACGGTCCTCTAAGGGACCCGTGACCTTTGGAGTTATCCAAGGGTTACGACCTTCAATTCCGGGTGTCGGTGGGGACGGCCCGACTGCACCGATTCGCGGCTGTTATCACCACCGAAACCCGACACCGCAACAGTATAACCAGGTGGAAAGTCACACGACATTATCAATTATAATATGTGATAATCACATTAATTAATTCCTTGCAAATGTTTCTGGTCCTGCACGTTTTCTGGATTCATCACTTCATCAATTTACACCTTTGTTTATAAAACCCTTGGTCCAACACAGTGTTTACTTGGCCTGTTGGTGTTTTCATCTGAACCTCTGGCTCATGATGCAGTGAATTGAAGTTCAAATCCCATGTACCCAATGTTTATTAATTACATACTGATGACCTTGACATTAATGGAAATGTACACTGACGTGGACTGATGTCGTTGGCCGAAATCTCATCTCAGGAAATTTCAATCAATTAAAATATATATATATATATATATATATATATATATTTTTTTTTTGCTTGAGTAAGAATCTTTGGATCACTCACTCCGGCATGTGGGAGTGAAACAGGAATTTAGTGTGAAACCAAAACCATGTTTTTAGAGGTTCATGGGAAACGAAATGCTTGTTTTCCCTTGTTGTTGAAGTTATATCTCAAAAGGAACATGTCAGTTTGTGGAGTCCAGTAACATCATGTAGATTATTTGGACCAGGTCACTCGAGTAAACTCACCATGTGGATTGTACTTTGGACCAGGTTACTCGAGTAAACTAACCATGTGCTGCAGACATTGATGTTCAGATTGTAAATTTGTGTTTCAATGCGGGAGAATAATTTATTTTTATGGTTTTGTATTACAGCTGATTGCTGCTGGTTGCATCATCGCTGGAAGTTCGGCTGTGCCGGTGATGTTCGACCCCTTGTTTCCAGGAAGCTGTCAGTTCTCCTTGTTTTGACGATCTCAGGAGGATGACGGGCTAAATCAACCCACGTGATGTAAGGTGACGGACAACGGGGGCTCCACCTGAACACGTGGTGTTGTGTATCGACCGGACGTGAGAGGGAGCGATGAGGAAGAAGACTCGGGGTCAGAGGTCAGGAGGTGTATAGTGAAAACCTTGTGACGTTCCTATGTCGGTTTAACATTCGATTCCTCATTCTTAGAGTATTTTATAAAATAACAAAACCGTCAAATACAATGGTGGAGATCAGTGATAACAAGGAGAAAAGTTAACATGAGGAGGAAGAAGAAGAAGAAGAAGAAGAAGAAGAAGAAGAAGAAGAAGAAGAATTACAGGACGATGAAGAACTTCCGGGTTGTTGTTCCTGTAAACCTCGTACAGAACCTCGAACCGAGATCCTCGTGGTCGGAACTGATGGGAAGAGGTATTTTGGGAATTCTTATTTAACACGAAAAACGTGAATTTTAGTATATAATAATTTTATGATTCTTGACGACGTCGATGAAGGAAAGTTAAAGGAGTTTTTATTGAATGTTTGTTGAGGTGTTTGATTGTTAATTTAATGAGGTGTTTTTCACTCCTTTTGTTGATAATCAAATCATCACGAAACTTCCTTCAACGATGATAAAACCTCATTCTTCTTTTTAACAACAAAACTCTCAGAAACATTTTATAATTGACTTGTATATCCAATTTGATTTGAAAATGAGGAGTAACGAGGGTACGAGGTTCGATTACCGACTTTACCTCTTCCGTGGCATTTTTAACGTTCATAATCTGAATGGAGATGAAAACCCTGATTAATAATCTATAAACTCAAAAAGATCGTGTGGGTCGAAAATGTAACATTCCTCGTTAACCTTCCACCCACATTCCATCAGGCTGGCCCCACCGCCCTGCCCCCAACCTGGACTGCCCCCGCCACCCTGTCCCCAATCAGGCTGGCCCCCACCGCCCTGTCCCCAATCGGACTGGCCCCCGCCGCCCGATCCCCAATCAGGCTGGCCCCCGCCACCCTGTCCCCAATCAGGCTGGCCCCCACCGCCCTGCCCCCAATCGGACTGGCCCCCGCCGCCCTGCTCCCAATCGGACTGGCCCCCGCTGCCCTGCCCCCGATCAGACTGGCCCCCGCCGCCCTGCCCCCAATCAGACTGGCCCCCACCGCCCTGCCCCAAATCGGACTGGCTCCCGCCACCCTATCCCCAATCGGGCTGGCCCCCACTGCCCTGCCCCCAATCGGACTGGCCCCCGCCGCCCTGCTCCCAATCGGACTGGCCCCCGCTGCCCTGCCCCCGATCAGACTGGCCCCCACTGCCCTGCCCCCAATCGGACTGGCCCCCGCCGCCCTGCTCCCAATCGGACTGGCCCCCGCTGCCCTGCCCCCGATCAGACTGGGCCCTGCCACCCTGCCCCCAATCAGGCTGCCCCTGCCCCCCCCCCCATCAGGTTCCGAAACATCTCCCATCCATGTACAAATCTAGTTTGTGAGATGACGGTGTAGGACTTGTTGAACAGGATATTTATATTCAAGGAAAGTGTAAATTCATGATGAATCTGTGAGAAAGTTCAAGTAAAAGTAAATTGAGATGTTTGTTTGTTCTTCTCTCCACATGTGGTTTTCAGAAGGTGGAACGGAGCCCTCCAGGTGTGTGTTTAATGTGTGTATCATCACTTCAATATATGTGTTTATATTCACCCCTTGGTTGCATCGGTATGTATGTATGTATGTCTGTATGTGTGGATGGATGTATTGTTACAGATTTGGAAACCTTGTGCACACAAACAGCCAGAGTCCCCATAGTTCAGTTATTTCGATAAGTATGTGTTTTGTCGTTAGAATCCATCCCCTCTGTCTAATGGGAATTTCGTGTGTGCGCTTGGAGTGATTTTTAAGTTAGGTTTTTATTACATCCACAACAACAACAACAGCGACGCCGACCCACACTCGACCCCATCGCCATTGCCCATGTGTTTTAGGCTGAGGGCGTGGGCGGAGCCTCCGTCGCTTCGGATCGAGGATCTGCCCCAAGGCAGGGCATGGACATTTCCTCCAGCGAATGAGCGAAGGGCGAGCATGACACGCATGCCCCAGCCAATTTGGAGGTGACCACGAGTCGTCCCACAACCCCTCGTCCAATCAGGAGGTGAGTGGCGAGGAGAGGAGAACCCTCCCACCTCAGAAGAGTCGAATGGTGGTCAGGACCAGGGTTCGGCAGAGAGACGAGTTCATGGAGATTGCCGAGCGGTCTGTCGTCGTGGCTCAGTGATTGTCGACGAGGGCTCTGCAGACGGTCGTGGTCGTGGTTGGAGTGGTCTGCTATCCTTTGGTGGGCAAGTCTGGTGACGGAGCAGCCAGTGTCGTGGGCCATGGACTTCAGGTCGTGGGTTCGAGTCCCCGTGGTGGTTCGGGTCGGTGTGACCGCACGAGGCGGCCCGGCTCTACCGACTAAAGACCCACAGGGTCCAGTTTCGTGTGTGTGTGTGTGTGTGTGTGTGTGTGTGTGTGTGTGTGTGTGTGTGTGTGTGTGTGTGTGTGTGTGTGTGTGTGTGTGTGTGTGTGTGTGTGTGTGTGTGTGTGTGTGTGTGTGTGTCCATGGGCCCCGTCTGTAACTAGAAACTGTAAAGTGCCTCTGTTCCTTGGTTTGCATTTCTTTTATTCATTATAACTCTGCTCTGTCTCCCCTAAGCCTGGTGTTGGCTTCGTGGTTAGGGTGGTGGCTTGGGATCCCAGGGTCCTGAGTTCAAGCCCCGTTGGCTGCTGAATTAACACCAGGGGGTTGACAGCCTGTCATCCTTCCAAGGTTGGCGAAATGAGTACCAGTGTACTGGTCCCGGTGTATGCCCCGGTCAGAATAGGTGTACCATATCCCTGTGTGTCGTAAGAGGCGACCAGGGTTGGCGTCAGGAAGGGCATCCAGCCATAAAACATTGCCTCAAGAAAAAGCCAACCCCTGCACAGCAGGGAAAAATGGCTGTAAAAACGGTCATTATTTATTTTTCTGTGTCTCCCCTCCCCGATTATTCTTTATAAATAAACCCCCGTGTTAAATGTTCCAGTTTGTTGTTCGTGTTTTCTTTCATTGACCCAGCACGGTGTTGGTTTGAGAAATAGTAAGGCCGTTCGTGTCGTAAATTGTTCATTTGGTCCGGCGTGGCCTCGGTGGCTTCCGCTTGGTTACGCCGGATCCGTGTCGGTGATCGCGACTCGGTTCGGACAAAGTCGGTCGAGGCTGTGGTTTTCCCCGGTAGTTGGACGTCATGGGTACTTAGGTATATTGAAATTAGGCAATTAACCCTACACCACGCCGTCGAAATATTGGCGACCATGGTCCACAAAGAGACCCTTGAGCTTTGGGAGTTGTTTGAGAGTCACGACCTAAATTCTGGGTGTTCGGTGGGAGACTACTCTACTGCTCCACCTTGTGGTCGTTTATCGCCACCAAACCCTGGCCCACAACAGTCTGGAGTGTTGGCCAGGCTCGTATGAGAGCTAACAAACTACGTACAGCAAGAGGGGAGGGAGAGGGAAGGACAAAACAGTGGGGAACTAGAGGGGGAGCACTCGGGAGAGTGCAAAACCTCCGCCGCCAATACTGCTGGGTCACTCAAGTGAACCTTGTATCTTATTCATGAAATATGTCAACAGTGCTGACAGTTATAGTTCTTTTCTCCAACATTTTTTTTTTTGGGGGGGGGGGTTGGAAATCACTAAAAACATGTAGAAATGCAAAAAAAAATTTCTCTTACAATTTTTTTGGGGTGTGGGGACCAAGTCCAAAATTTAATGGCATAATCCTTGGACCATACCTAATCCCCCCACCAAGTTTCGTCGAAATCCGTCGAGGAGTTTTTCCGTAATACTGTTCACAAACAAACAAACAAACAAAACAAGCAGTCATAGACTGGTACTTACGAAATCGTCAACTTGACCTCTGACCTTGTCTAATAAAAGCTGTCTCTTGAGAAGGTAGCGACACAAACCAGAAGTTTCTACGATTATTCTGTACCAAATCATTAAAAATCGAATGTTTTGGATGCTTGACCTTTGACCGATTTTGACCAAAATCTAATCAGCACTAGCCATCACCCTCCTGAATCACGTGGTGTAATTTGACATTGGCAGCTTCTTCCGTTCTCGAGTTATCTGTACCAAACCATCAAAAATCGAATATTTGACCTCACCGTGACTTTGACCTTTGACCGATTTTGACCAAAATCTAATCGGCATGAGCTATCACCCTCCTGAATCACGTTGTGTAATTTGACATTGGTAGCTTCTTCCGTTCTCGAGTTAACGTGCCTACAAACAAACAAACAGAAACGGAAGGCATCAATATACTTACGAAATCTTTAGATTTCGTAAGTAAAAATAAACCAATGTCATCCGCAGGGTGACCCGTATCTTGCCAAAAGGTGACCACGTGTGACTTCTATAAGGTCACACTGAGGTGAACAGAGCTGCTATCCACCAGGAGCGACTCCTTGAGGAATATCTGCCTTCGAGAGATTCCGATGAGAATCGTTCGACAGAGAAACCATGAAAAATATGCGTTTGCCTCATAACGTCACCAAATGACGTCATAATGTCTCGAGCTTGACACATCTAGAAAGCACTCATCAAGGTGTTCAATTTGAGGTACTTCACGATATGGTTCCTAAAACTTGAAAATTTGACCTTGGGGTCAAATATGTTTGACCTGAGGCGCTAACCATGAAGGTCAAGGCCAATCGCCACCAAAAATTAATCAGCTGAGTGCCAGACCATCAACTATATTCCCATGAAGTTTGAAGACGATCCGATCAAAATTACTCAAAAAAATAAGGGTTTCGTCGACTCCCCTGATTTGTGACAGTGACCTTGACCTTTGACCTTGACCTTCAAAATTGTATGCGCTGAAAGGGACCTCTATAGGCTTCTGAAATGCGAAGTTACAAAAATTTCCAATGATAACTGTGCCCTGCAGAACATTTTATTCGTGATTACAGACAAACAAACAAACAAAATAAAAATAAAAAAACATACAAGCTGACGAGCATATCTTGCAAAAACTTTGTTTTGGCAAGATAACAAACAAACAAACAAACAGAAAGGGGTGAAAACAGTAACCTCCATCCATCTTCGAAGATGGCAGAGGTTAACAAAGACATAAGGAGATATGCGGAACGGAGAGTGATGGGGCAGGGAACATGGGGTGAACAAGATGTACACTTCAGGGACTTTCAGGACTTCACAAAGCAGCAAATTTGAATGAGGGAGGGGGGAGTTTGGGTGAATTAACGGGGGTGGAAAAGATTGTGGTTTTGGATGGGGGAAGAGAAGAGGTGCTGGTGAACAGCTGTTTTGAAGACCTGGAGGGAAGAGTGGGGTTGAAGAGGGTGTGGGAGTTTATTCCAAAGGTGGGAATATAGAGGAATGAAAGAGTGACGGTGAGCAGTGATGACTGATTTTGGTAGTTTTTACCAGAAGAGGGTTCCTGGTGGATATTGAATGCCCTGCGGAAATATGGGGGATGATGGGGCGGGAGTGAATATCGCAGACAGAGAGGGGGTGGGGGGGGGGACGAGACCAGACCAGAGAGGAGACAGCAGAAGACAGAAAGATCGCCGACCTGCCTGTGGTGAGTGAGAGGCCCAAAGATTTGGCCTCACCGCAGGAGATACCAATGATCCTAAATGCCTTGGTTTCTGCAGCGTGAAGCTGAGAAAGGTAATATAAGAGGCAGGAGCACCAGCCCAAAGGGGAGAGCAGTACTCCATCAGGCTGTGGACGAAAGCTTTCTATGTAGTCAGGAGCACTTTTTTTTCTCTCCAAAGAGCTTTTCTGTGTTTCAGGATGGGATAGACAGACAGACAGACAGACAGACAGACAGACAGACAGCAAGAGCCTATTATTAGAAAAAGATGGTGGGGCCAGGGCCGGATTTAGGAGCAGGTGACCCAGGAGACCGCCTGGGGTGCTGGCTTTGTGTGACCCAGCCAGGAAGATATAACAGGTATTAACAACGAAATTTGGCACAGGTGGTGGCAATTCAGATTTGGTTGATCACATCTGTGAGACACCAACACCACGATTCAGATTAGATATATCCGTTGAGCTTACGACTCAATTTAATAAGGGGATTGGGGGAGGGGGATGGGAGTGTGGGGATGAGAAAAGTGGGGCAGGTGCAGGGTTATCACCAGGGTGTTAATAAACGAATAATTTGGTGGCTGGGAAAAGGAGGGTGGGGATCTGCTGTTTTGGGGTGAACAAGACACAACATCAATCCCACAATATCCCATGACAAGACCCTTGCTGCACCTTCATCACTGCCTGCCCTGATTGCCCCCTCTCCACTGCCTGCCATGACTGCCCCTCTCCACTGCCTGCCGTGACTGGCCCTCACCACTGCCGACCCTGACTGCCCCTCGCCACTGCCTGCCCTGACTGACTCTCACCACCCCATACCCCCTCATGAGGCATTCACATGTTGAACAAATGGAAAAGGGGCTCCGAAGACGATGACTTGCATGGGGAATCAGTTCATCTGAGGCTGCTCCTGGGTGGTGGCAGTTGCAGATTCGAAGCAATAGAGCTCACACTGTATGAAGGGAAATTCATTCATTCATTCATTGGAAGGATGTACCACAGTGCGCCACTGCGTCCACTTTGCACTTGTACTCCAGGGCCTTCCATGTGGCCATCCCCAAGGCAAATGCCTGACCCATCCCCATCACTTCAGGAGAGGACATTCCAGACACCCCACCGAAGGGATGCCTCAGATTAACCGGAGGAGACACGTCTGGTGGACGACACCTCAGCACCACCACAACACACACGACAGTGTGTTTTGTGGTGGTCGGAGGAGAAATACCACCACCAACTTCCAAGGAAAGGTAAGCAACTGCAGGAGGATGTCTGCAGATGTAGTTGGCACCAGATATGTATGGTTGTTGGCTCACAAGGAGCTCCTCTGCCCTGGTGGCAGGTTTTGTATTTAATCCTGCTGAGTGTCCATGAAAGGGAAATGAGAAAGAAGAAAAGGAATAAGAGGTTCTTCCCCCACCGTGGCTTTTCTGCTTGTTTTATCCTTGTTTTGTGGAGCCATGGTGTTACTGTTGATGCATTTCCGTTTTTGTCTATGGACATTGATTATATGCTAATTGATGAAACAATAATGAGGGTGGGAGTGGTGAGGTGGCACTTTAGTTTTTGGATCTTTAATTTTGTTTGCAGTGCCTGCTGGTTGCATCATTGCTGTGAGTGTGGCTGTGCCGCTGATGTAGTTCTCCCTGTATTTTCAAGAAGAAATTTGGAATTTGGTCAGCGTGCTCGTGATAGCTGGCCTCATCTTCGAGAAAGACTCCATGGGATCTTTAATGTCTCCCAACTTATGCTGTGAGAGGGGATGCCCAGCTGAACGTTCTTCTGAAGGACGGCACACACGTTGATCCCTTTCCCAATCTGTGAAACATCATGGTGACAGTTTATTGCGTGTCGGGATTCAAACCCAAGCAAGACAACTCAGGGTCAGTATGCCTACCTCGAGTCCATCCTGCAAGCTCACATGGAGTGAACAAACTGACTGCAAAGCCCTGCATTGATTGGATAAAATACAGAGTAAAGAAAATAACATGAACAAGTCTGAAGACGACAATGGTTCACGAGCGGTATTTGACGATGTAGATTGTTTCAGAAGTCAAGGATGAGACAATGTGATAATGTTTGACCAGGATATAAGAATGATCAACATGATGTGGTACGAGTGACAGGTTATTAGCTGCAAAATGTCGAAAACCCGGTTTCGTTCAACAACTTTCAAAATTTGACCTTTGCAAAACCTTAAAAGGTCACAAAACAATGTTGGGGACATTAAAATAAGGAAACATACTTTTGCTTATTGGAGTTAGTTCGTCGAAGAAGGTCGAAAACCCAGTTCGATTCTCACAACTCTGAAAATTTGACCTTTGTGAACTTTAAAGGTCAAAGGTCAAGAATAATGACCTTTGGTGCAAAACGTCTTCGGGAACATTCCAGGAACAATATAACATCATCTGGACTCTATGGAATTTCGCACTCCTTGGATTATCCGTAATTTGATGAAATCAGCGTAAAAACAGATTTGAAGGGGGTGCCACGGGCAAGGTGTTCGAGATGGAGCAAAATGGTTTTGAGACTTTAGGTGGGGAATGACCTCAACATTATGCATAAAAAATATTGTCATCCTCGCTCTCAAAGTTTGGGCGGTCATATGATTTTATGTCAAAATTCGTAATTTTCTTCATGACCTTGTGACCTTGACCTTGGGACGAAAATGAAAAATCGAGCTCCGTGGGGCTATGCATTTGCCATTGGGCTAACCAAATACTGAAACCCCTGCCAGATTCAACAAACCCCTCGGAGAAGATGGATTTTTATGTCAAAATTCGCAATTTTCTAAGTTTGTGACCTTGACCTTGGGACGAAAATGAAAAATCGAGCTCTGTGGGGCAATTCAGGTGCCATTGGGCTGAGGAAATACTGAAACCTCTGCCAGATTCGACAAACCCCCTCAGAGAAGATGCAAATTGAAATCGGCTACCCCCTAAAAACACAATTCGCAATTTTCTAAGTTCGTGACCTTGTGACCTTGAACTTGGGATGAAAATGAAAAAGCGAGCTCCATGGGTTTATGCAGGTGCCATTGGGCTAACCAAATAGCGAAACCCATGTCAGATTCGACAAACCCCCTTGGAGAAGATGCAAATTGAAATCGGCTACCCCCTCACAACACATGTTTTTTGGGCGTGGCTCCGTCCACAATGGGCGCACCACGCCCATTTTCAGGAAAACACAACAAGATCATGATATAAATCTCCCACCAAAATGTTATCGGGATCGGGTCAAAACCCTCGGAGCTATGATCGGGAGAGACAGACAGACAGACAGACACACAACAATAACGAATGTAGTGGTCACTTATTTTTTTCGTGAAAATATTTTTTCGTGAACCAATAACCTTTCCTTTGTTAACAAAAGCATTGTGTCCCTGACAGGTCATCGGTGAAATGGACACATTCTTGGAATGGCTCCAATCACAAGGTCTGAGAACAGAAACAGCCCAAGCAGTGATCAATGTTCTTGGAATTGAGAATCGGAAGGTTCTTCAAGCTTGTAGAGACTCTGATGCATTGCGAACAGAGCTCCTCTCTCTCGCCAAAGAGAAATTTAAATTTGCAATGTATGCCGACTTTTGTAAGTTTGTGAATTCTTTGTTGAAGCCGCAGGTTCTCCAGCTTGCAGGCTCTTCTCTGTTGGGAAGTCTATTCATCAACTTGGAGAATGTTATTCAAGAACTTTCCAGTTTCTGCAAAAAGTTTATTGGATTCCAAAATGTGCAGCTGGAAAATATTCCTGGTGTCCATGGAATCGGTTTCAGTGATGTCTGCAACCTCCGTGATCAGCATGACGGACTAACACCCAAGTCTGGTATGTCACTTTTATACACCTGAGCATATCAATAAGAACCTTGATGTTCAACCATGAATGTGTTTTGTCTTACAAGTGGAGGAATCTTTTTTGGAACAATTTTGTTTTGAAAACGTTTAGATTCTTGATCCACAGTGAATGTTGTTGTTTTTGTGTATGCAATGTCGAGGCTCCAATGAGGGCGAACACACACCGTTCAACAAGGTGGGCAGGAGACAAGAGTAGTGGAGAGGGAAGGGCAAAACAGTGGGGAACAGAGCTATTCGGAGAACTGTGGAAGGGAGAGGGATGGGGTGGGCTACACAGGGTAAACAAGATGGACACCACAGGGACTTTGAGAACCTTGCACGACAGGGAACTTTCGGGAAGGAAAACAGGGAATTGGATTGAAAGAGATGGATTTGGGGTGCATTTACGGCGGTGGAAAAGATCGTGGTTTTGGATTGGGGAAGATTAGAGGTGGTGCTGAACAGCGATTTTGAAGAGCTGGTTGGAAGAGTGGGATTGAAGAGAGAGTGTGCGAGTTTTTTTCCAAAGGCATGAAAAAAGTGGAATGAAAGTGTGAAGGTGAGAAGTGATTCTGCGGAAATATGAGGGCCACACGTTGGCTGTGACAGGAGAGTGAGTCTGTGAGCCATGAGTGGAGATGGCCTTGGATACCAGAGGAAGATAATTTGGTGAGCAGGGCAGGGTGCCAGAGCGTGTCAACAGCACGCCATATGTCGAGGGATATGGCTTTGATTTCATGTCCATTGTTGGGAGAGCAGAAGCAGCATATCTAGAGTGGAGTGACCTGGTCTGACACCAAATTGATTGTCGAAAATAAAGCCATTGGAGAAGGGGAAGGATTTAATGTCTGAAGCAATGAGGGGTTCCATAACTTTGCTGATGATTGGAAGTTGGCTGATTGGTTTGCAGTTGCAGGGATCTGTTTTTCCACCTTTTTTATGCAGGACGGTAATGTTAATGTCGGTTTTCATTTCTGCATGAGCGGTATTCATCGTTCGTGCACATGATAAGATGGCCCTCAGCGCAACAGATTCTTGTCTATTCCCTTTCCTTCAAGACTCATTGGCTTGGAAATACACGATTTATTTACACATTTTATTTTGGGTTTCTTTATCACATTGGACTTGCAGGATATTTGAGTCATCACACCGCAAGATTTTCCTTGACAGTTCGTTCTCACGGTCAAACATGGCTGTGGACTTGGATCATTTCCCTCACGTCCCACCTTTTTCCATTGACGTCGACACCCACCTTTTTCCATCAGCAATCGACACCCAGTTCAGCAGCTCTATGGATGCGAACTGACTCTTCTTCGTATTGCGCTGGACAGAGGTGATAATTGCTGTTGATGTTCTGTAGGCGCTTCGTGTTTCTGCTCTGTTGTTCTGGCGGATGGCTGCGTTCTGGTGCTTCTCCAGCACCCCGAACATGGCGATGTGAGCCAGGCCTGCATTAATTGGGAGTTGCATCTCGTTTGATGGACAGGAGAGAATGACCACGAGAATGGACGGTTGGAGGACATGTGCAGCGATGCACCAATTGGCAAGCTGGATTTGGCTGAAGTCGTGTTTGAGGCTCTGCTCACACTGGTCGCCTATAAAAGGACAGCAGCACTGTCTTGTTGGCAGTCTGTTGGTGAGAGATCCAACTGATGCTTTTTGACAGCACCTGACAGTTGGGAACAGCAACAACAGCAGTTGGTGAGAGTTGAGCTGTTCCTTCTGGTTCTGCTCGGTACCTGGTTCTTTACGTTCGTGATTTGTGGCGGTGACCATGTGACGTCGGTTCGTGTTCAAACCTGTTTGTGGGTGGGTGAACGGTGAGGCAGGGCACGGCAGCGGAAACGAGCCAAGCTGTAGAGAGCTCATTTGGAGAGGTAGACCAAGCCACACTCTCACATTTTGTGTGATTTTCGGAGACACATGATGATTTCTGCCGTGGTTAGCCGAGACCGGATTTATTTTTCCCCCTTGCGACACTGCCAAGGATGTTCTGGCTAAAAGGAACGGATCATTTGGAATAAAGTCCCTGAAAGCGAGGAGTCGGACCATGCTGAATCAAATGAAGGAAAACACAAAAATGAGCTGGGAACATTTCTTATAATAACTTATTTACAAGCAAGTGAGGAAAAGTATGTGGTGCAGGGAATAGTTTATTAGGGTGTGTTGTGCAGGGAATGAAAGAGATTTGAGAGGTGCGGCAATATTACAAGCAACTTACAAAAGCGGACACAGAGCAGACTTAACCCGAAATCATAGCAAAAATAATAAGCTTCTGCAATCTTACTTATGTCGACAGGCGCGAGGACAGCACGCACACGCACACAAAAACCCGATGAAGAGTTTATATTGAAGCGAGAAAGGAGAAGAAGTTGAGGCTGCCGTCTCTCGGTACTTTGTGCAATTGATTGCCCGAAGGCGCCACCAATATGTTTGGGGGGAATGCTCCGTTGTGCGATACCACCCCGAAAGCTGGTGCGTCATCTCTTGCTTCGTGCAGCTCGCGTCGAGACGTGACCGGCGGCGTGAAGGAGGTGCTTGCGTTTGGAGGGTGGAGTCTGGAGCGATCGGACTGAGTGGAAGGTAGGACCAGGTGGGTGGGTGGAGTCAGCAACGTTGAGGCTGAGTCCAGGCGATGATGAATGGAGACGAATGACAGAGAGCGAAAACGGCCCCAAGATCCACCTTTTATAGATCCCGCAGTGTGGGGCGGGGGGCCACCGCAAAGCGATGCGTCATCACCTGAATCGGCCCCCCTCATTGGCCCCTCTCCCCTGCACGGCCAGACCAGGATGGCCCGAAACGGCGACATTCCGCTTCCAGCCAGGTGACCCCGAGCCGTGAAAATGTCCTGCTCCGACCCCACGACATGATATGAATCGCCCACACCGATCTCCGTGTCATGAATTGCCTTGCAACAACCCCCGGGCCGTGCCCTTACGACCGGCTGATGGTGGCGTCCGTCGCACATGCTTGCCCGGGCGTCAGCGTTCAACGCAGATGACTGCCGGCTCCGTGATGCATCACGCGGCCCGAGCGATCTGGACTGTGCAGCACACCTCTTGCCTGATCGCGGTTTCCCCGGGCGGAGAGGTCAGAAGACGTTCATCCGTGGGGAACATTCTCGGCCGCCAGCGAAGACAGACTGTCAGGTGTTATAATAAACCCATGCACAGACGGTAAGATGTGTCCATTCGTGCCCTGTTCTGTACGATAATCAAGTGTCCCGAGCTTAGCACGGATCCCCTTTCGAGCACGTTCCGTACAGTGAGTGCGTATCCGCCATGGCCCATGTGATCAGCGCTCGCTTTCGCCCGATTCCATTATTGTTTGTGCGGGGCCAACACTGATCTGTGTCAGGGTTTGATGGGAACGCTTGGATGTAATAATTTCATGGAGGTTTGGAATGAAAAGGATATAGAAATCAGTTTCCGGTGTAAAAATGGAGGGAAAAGAGAATGCCGATATAATTCGTCCAGAAATGGATTGAAAAGTACGCGCCGCCCGTGTCTTGCACACTTGTGTCCCGTAGTTGTTGTTATTGTCGTTGTGTAGTTGTTGTTTTTCGATTATCGGCCGATGACATTGTAGCTGTTGGCACCAAGCTGCCAGCAACGTTCTCGCCGAGATATTTGTTTCAATGCAACCAGCAATCTCATCCCAGATCATCCGAAGCTCGAGTCGATAATGTCGAGTTGCCGGGCATACTGTATAACTCGCCGCAAAATCTGGGTTGAGGGATCGCTTGAGGACGGGAGTTCTGCGCTATCAATGCTCATCCGGTGCCCCCACGGCCTTTCTATTCCCCTGCCCTGGTCACGCACTTGCTGCACGTGTTGGCCTGTGCGAGGACCCAAATTCACATTAACCTCAGAAATAAGCAGAAAATAAGAGTTGAAATGAAGCGAGTGGTGTCAGCAAACCGAGCTGTGAGATCCCAGCAATTCACATCCTGTTGTCCCACCAGACAAAAGGGAAGGGACTATCTTTACATGCATTCATAGAATAACTGTCTCATGACCGTGAGATGGCGCCGCCATGTATATATGGCGCCGCGAGGAGGAGTGATGGAAGGGACACATCGGCCATTTTCGAGTTAATGCCATTTTGCACTATTTTAACCCTTACCCTATCATCATCATATCATTAAAAAATGTCGCTTACATCACTCCTCCTCACGGGGCCTCATGTACATATATCTAAATTTTCTCATTCAAAACACCTTGTTTTATCTCCCGTAATGGTGTCAGCATTATTGAGCCTCGTTCCAACAGTGGAAGTGACATCTTGCATACTACCTATTGATGGGATTTACATGTGGCAGTGTTTTCAACATCATGTCCTTCATCATTTTTAGGTGATGTTTATCATTCAAATGTGGTTAATTTGTCTCACAAACTTTCAGATATGTTTCTGCAAAGGAAAATTCTGATGTCCATTTGATAAACGGCAGTCCTGTCTGTTGTGCAACATATGAGCAGAAACAAACAAAATTAACAATCACTCTTTTGAATTCAGGGTTCATAAAATTTTCGAAATTGTTCAATATTTTGAGTATTGAGTTTCTCTAAAATACCTTATTGTTGTTTGTTTTTGAAGAACAATCAAGAAGTCCAGTTGGGCAGATACGGTCCAGGAGCAGCTTTACGATGAAGATGATATCTATTTTGAAGAACCAATCCCAAGAACAAGGCTCTAAATACAAGAGTGCAGCTGGTGAAAACCACACAAAGATAAATACTGAATCAAACAAACCTAAAAAGGTTATCGAAAGGCAAATGTGTTGTAAATGTAAGATATGCAGTGTGGATTCATCAAACCTCAAAATACACATGAGGACCCACAGAGGAGAACGCCCACACAAATGCTCTGTTTGTGATAAAGGTTTCTCTAATAAAGGCCATTTGAAAATCCATATGAGGATCCACACAGGAGAGCGTCCTCACAAATGCTCTGTTTGTGATAAAGGTTTCTCTGATAAAGGCCATTTGAAAAGACATATGAGGATCCACACAGGAGAGCGTCCTCACAAATGCTCTGTCTGTGATAAAGGTTTCTCTGATAAAGGCCATTTGAAAATACATATGAGGATCCACACAGGAGAGCGTCCTCACAAATGCTCTGTTTGTGATGAAGGTTTCTCTGATAAAGGCCATTTGAAAAGACATATGAGGATCCACACAGGAGAGCGTCCTCACAAATGCTCTGTTTGTGATAAAGGTTTCTCTGAAAAAGGCAGTTTGAAAATACATATGAGGATCCACACAGGAGAGCGTCCTTACAAATGCTCTGTCTGTGATAAAGATTTCTCTGAAAAAGGCAGTTTGAAAATACATATGAGGATCCACACAGGAGAACGTCCTCAAAAATGCTCTGTCTGTGATAAAGGTTTCTCTGAAAAAGGCAGTTTGAAAATACATATGAGGATCCACACAGGAGAGCGTCCTTACAAATGCTCTGTCTGTGATAAAGATTTCTCTGAAAAAGGCGGTTTGAAAATACATCTGAGGATCCACACAGGAGAGCGTCCTCACAAATGCTCTTTCTGTGATAAAGGTTTCTCTAAGAAATGCTATTTGAAAATACATATGAGGATCCACACAGGAGAGCGTCCTTACAAATGCTCTGTCTGTGATAAAGATTTCTCTGAAAAAGGCCATTTGAAAATACATATGAGGATCCATACAGGAGAGCGTCCTCACAAATGCTCTGTCTGTGATAAAGGTTTCTCTGTGAAAGGCAGTTTGAAAATACATATGAGGATCCACACAGGAGAGCGTCCTCACAAATGCTCTGTCTGTGATAAAGGTTTCTCTGAAAAAGGCAGTTTGAAAATACATATGAGGACCCACACAGGAGAGCGTCCTCACAAATGCTCTTTCTGTGATAAAGGTTTCTCTAAGAAATGCTATTTGAAAATACATATGAGGATCCATTCAGGAGAACGTCCTCACAGATGCTCCATTTGTGATAAAAGTTTATCTCGTAAACGCCATTTGAATCAGCACATGAGGATCCATACAGGAGAGCAGACGAAAAATCCACACAAAAAGAACAGACAAAAATACACAAACGAGAATACGAAGCATCCTTTCAATAAATCGGAATAAAAGAAGCCCCAGGTACAACACAAAAAATGCGTAAAATAATCGCCAAAGAGTACCATCGCAGAAAAAGACTAATTTTTAAGTCTTCCTTCTCTCCATTGAACAAAACCAAAGCAACAAACCAACTTGCAGTGCCGGTATTCCAATATGGCTGTGCAATTATAAACTGGCCACAATTGGAGATAAACAATTTAGACACCAAAACAAGGAAACATCGAACTATTCACAAGATGTTCGACAAAAACCAATACATGCCATGGTTGTATATACCGAGACGGGAACGAGGAGGTTGTGGAATGGAGCATAACCAAGTGCACAGAACATCGTGTGTCAGACCAGCGGAGTTTGTGAAAAGCTCAACAGACGATCGTATGAGATTTGTACATGACCAAGAAAACAACAAACGAGAAAAGGGATCCTTATTCCATTTTGCAACAAACTTCAAAAAACAGGTGTAAATAATGGATAATCCACAGGAAAACGAAACAGAAACAAAAACAGCCCCAATGATTGCAAAGAAAAAAAAATGAAATATCAGCAGATATACTTGGACAATTGGGAGTGATAAAAGAGCAGGAAGATTTAAAACTGAGCTTGATAGGACAGGGATTGACAAGGAAGGCTCACTGGAATGGCGAAGAAGAGGTGCAATGAATTGGGATGGAGAACGAGTGATCATAAATGCTCAAGATCAAGAACACCACACTGATGCCTTTAAGAAAATGTCGGGAAGTCTGGACATCACAAACCAAGCACTGCGTCCGGACATCATGCTCAAACACAAAAAGGAAAAGTCAGCATTTTTCTTTGAGGTTTCAGTTGCCAATGACTTTGCACGACATGCCACAGAAATCAGAGAAATGACAAAATACCAGGTTCTGTAAAATGAGGTCAAGACGACGTCAAAAATGAAGTAGGCTGAAATTATACCAGTGATAGTCGGAATGAAAATTATACCAGTGAGAGTCGGAGTGAGGGGAATGACAAGGAAAACCCTGACTGAGTACTTGAATGTCACTCTGGGCATATCATTCCAAACAAGCTTCAAGTGGAGGCTGTGAGTGGTGGAGTGAAATTTTGAAAAGAGTCCTTGGAACGAGGGTATGAGAAGGACATTTCACAGTTTGTTTTATGAATCATAATCCTTCACCAAAAAGGAGGTGGAGATTTTCAGTTCTGGGAGAACTTCCACTCGCCTTTTGAAATCCAAAGTAGATAACAACCAATGAGAGCACCAAAAAACTCAAACAAACAAACAAAGTATATGAAAGAAGAAAAGTCCAGCAGTTTGAAAATTTACTCAGAAGTGTCAATCAAAAACTAAGGAAACAGAAGCAGACTGTTGCAATCCCTCCACCCCAGAAAATGATGAACTCCTTTTGGAAAGGGATTGTTGAAAACTGAAAAGAACACAACAAGAAGGTGGAACAGGTCCAAAACTTGGAAACGAGAAGCAACATCAAGAGGATATTCCTCAAGTGATAATTGTCAAACAGAAAATTATGAAACACTCACCAAGATGCCAAAATTCAAAAGCCCTGGTCTGGATAGCATCCCACATTTCTGGTGTTCTTCACAATGACTTCATTCGAGCATTGGATGAGCTATCACAAGGAGAAAAGGCAACGGATGAGTGGTAGTCCAATCCTGATCTTCCCTTCCGAGTTTTCAACTTTGAAAACACCATTTTAAGGATTGTTTTTGTCGTTGTGAGTGAGACAATCCTGACCAACTGTCTTTTGATATTCACTCATTCACTATGTCTTTTGCACCTGAGAAAGAGGAGAACATTCTTTCAATCCTCAACTTTTTTGTGTGCATGGAGAAAGAACTCTGACACCAAAAAGATAACAAAACAACATAACAAAGGGAACAACAGTAGAAAGGGGAATGTCATCAGCAGGGTGGAGGGGAAAAAATAGATGGAGAGTGACATAAGGTATGCAGGTAACGATGAGGGGTCAGGGCCAACGTCAGGGGTGGACAAGTTGGACGCATTAGCAAAATGTTGGAAGTGGTGGGGGATTGTTTAGCGGGTGGAGAAAATATCATGTTTTTGGATGTGTGATGACTTGAGATGGTGGTGAACAGGTGTCATCAAGACCTGGATGGAAGAATCAGATTGAAGACTGTGTTAAATGTGGTTCCACAGGTGTGGAAAAAATGAATGCAAAAGTGGAGGTCAGCAGTGGTTCTGGATTTTTGCAGTTTCACTCTGAAGGGGTTGCTGGAAGACTGCGTGCATCCTGCACATACCTCGGAGAGAAGAAGCATGGAGAGGGTGGAGGGTGCAGGACCAGAAATGAGTCGGAAGAAGATGGAGAGCACCAACCTGGTGGCTATGGTGGAGTGATGGTCCCATCGTCTCAGCTTCATCGTGAGAAATTCCAATGATCTTGAAAGCCTTTGTTTCCACGGCTTCAAGGAGAGCAAGATGGGAGCCACCCCAGACAGAAGAGCAGGACTCCATTAAGCTGTGGATGAAAGCCTTGCAGGTGGATCGGAGCTCGTCTAGATTTGGAGGCCAACGATGAAATGTGGCTTGCCCAAGAGAGATCATGGTTCAGAGTGAGATCCAAGAGTTTGAGTGACTGAACCTCTTCAAGAGGGTTGATGAGAAAGTACATGGGTTTGTGGTATGGTCATTGGGGAGAGAAAGGGGAACAGGGAAAGATGTCGAACCAGTTTGTGTTTTTTGTCAAGGTCAAAAGGGAGGGAAGAGCCTTCTGTCTGTCAGAAGGATAAGGGATGTCATGGCAGAGAGTGGAGACGTCAGCAAAGAGAAAATGAGAATTTCCAGCGAGTTGGGGATATCATTGATGAAGATTAGTAATAAGATGGGGTTGAGAACACTGCATTAGGGGAAGTCCAGCTTTGACAGGGAGAGGAGAACAAAGAGTTCCATTGAGAGCCTCATGTTGGCTGCAAGCGTGGAGGAAGTCAGTCATCCATGAGCGGAGTGCGCAAACAGTTTGGAGAGCATGTGGGATGCCAGACCATATTGCAAGCTCAAGATATTCCCAGAAAGTCGGCTTTGATATGTCTGATATTGAAGGCCTCCAACTATTGTTGAAAGAGTGAAAGCAGCATGTCCAAGTTGGAGTAACCTGGTCTGAATCCAAATTGATGATTTGAGATGAGGCTTTTGGATTAAGGGTGTGATTTTATGTCAACTGCGATGATGGATTCCATGACATTGCTGATGTGTGGAAGAATTCGAAAACGAAGGATCCCGTGCTTTCACAAACTATGGCGAATGCCAGCTTGGAAGAAGAAAATATTTTAAAATCCTTTTCCAGGCCTCTATTTTGGTTTTGGCTCAACTAATCTAAGTGCAGCTCAGTGAGATTTGGCTTTGAAGTTCAGCAGTTTAAAAAAAATAAATGTATAAGGTGAAATCAGAACAACTTGTCTTGCTTCAACAGTTTATTGAGCATTGCAGGTGAAGAATGATGAAAAACCCCAAAGATAAAATGAAAACTCAAAATGCATTCCTTGATAATTTAGATCACAAACTTCAGGGAAATACTTTCACGTGTTCAATGTTAGATGCTGTCACCATGAACTATAGTTGAAGAGTAAATATATTACTGATGCAATCGACTCGTCATTGAACAATTTCGATAAACTCTCTCCAGTCATTAATTCCTGTGTTCACCAAAAAAAGACATGATGGTTTATGGACAAATGGACATTCCAATCATATTAATGATTGCAATTATTCTGCAGTTGAACAATAAAAATATTGCAGTAAATCAACCAAGAACGGGAATAGTAAAATTCTTCTCCAATAAATGATGTACAACACACGTGAGTCATGACACTGCTTGTTTTTATTGAATGTAACTGAATGCATCAGGTGGTATATCCAGACTCGGAACAAGCAATGTTATAATGCTGTGAGAAATTTGAACAGTATTTTTGTCTCAATATGAACATTACAGTAATTACAGGGAAAACAATCAATAATATTGAAGAAACATATCACGCCATAAGCGTGGTCAATTCAAACATGCAATCCAACAAAGGAAACATATTTCACACTTGAAGTGGGATTGTGGAAGAAAAATAATTAATTCAGTCTTGTGAAATGTAGAATATTCTGCACCAACAATTTTCTGTCATGTTCGGTAATCAATTGATACTCATTTCCTCTTGTGTGCTTTTAAATGCTTGTAAAGGTCTCATCTACTACAAAACATTGTAATTAACTAAAGTTATTTTGTCATCATGTGTGGTGTTGTTCACCAAGAAGAATCATGAAAGTGTGTTTTAAAACCCACTCGCCCAGTAACCGGGCAGGTTGGAATGTTTGGCTGATCAGCTCGCAGCTGCAAAGCTCAGGGTTGTTTGGGTTGCTTGCCAATATACACACCTATCTTGTCAAATATTGTACCATGGGCCCCATGTCATCACAATGTTTCTTTGTCAGTTCCCAATCCCTCTTCCTTTAGAATACTGTGATCACGAAATACTGCAAACAGCTGTGCATTATCAGACCACCCCACCTTTTACCTTGAGGCTGGAATGTTCTCAGCTTAGGAAAAATCTTACTTCACAGGCCATTGAGATGTCAGTAAGTTTTATAACAAGTACTGTTCTTTGTGTAACACATGCCCCCTCCTTCACTCTTTTTATGCAAATAATTTTGCTCGAAAGATGATCGGCTTGGAAAACAGAACGGCGTGAAGGAAGTTCACAGCATCTCATCTTGGTGTTGATCTGTGCATTTGTTTCCGTGGACACGTAAATAAATGATTCAACTCTCACGAGATCTGAAGTGATGTTCAATTTCACTGAAGGTTCCGGTGATTGCCCCAAAGAAATTGACACAGTGAGTATGGCTCGGAACATCCCAGGGGCGAGGGGTGGCGGGGGGGGGCAGCGGAGGTCAAAGTAACGTCGGCGGAGGTGATGCGGACACAGGTGGCCACCTGAAGGAGCAGGTAAGGGGACCGCTACAGATTCCCTTTCCTGACACTTTCGATGTGTCTGTCCTGCATTCAATAAAGTCATGTGCCTTGGCTCTGACCCAACTGGGTGATGCCACTCAGAGGAAAGTGAGTTGAGTCATTTATTGGAAGCTTCGCGATGCAACATCTGGATTAAAACCAGGTTGTGGTAATCTGTGCCTGGAAAGCTGAATTGTGGGAAATCCGTGCCAGGTTTGAATGTTTTTATCTGGCCATTCGAACATTTGAGGGGCTTGTCGAGCCGCTCCGCTGATTTTGAATCGTAGTACGAGCAACTGAAAGGTGCCTCCTGATTCTTAGTTGGTGCATAAGCGAGGTGCTCCAGAAGGTTGATGCTCAATGCCCTGTGCCTTTGGGTCCGAAGGTGTTGATCAGTGCTGTCAACTTAGCGCTGTACGATCTGGAATCTAAGAACATCTGGTGGGTTATGTTCGGATCAGGGACCCTTTGCTTCAGGTCTCCAGGATCACGAGGAGTGAAGAAGGACTTAAACATCATTTTGGTTCCAGGTTCCCTCTTTGCTGGTGGACGAATGTATTTATTGCAACTTTAACTTTTAAGGATCATTTTGGCTCATTTTTTAGGGTGTTGGCTTCATGTTTGGGGTGGTGAGCTCTTTTTTTGTGTTCATTATCGAGGCTCGTGTGAGAGCTATCACACAGAATGCACAACAAGGGGGGGAGGGCAGGAGACAAGATGGGTGGAGAGGGCAGGACAAAACAATGGGGAACAGAGACATTAGATCTGTGGAAAGGAGAGGGATGGGATGCTTCAGATGCATTTGTGTTTTTCCACCATTATTCCTCCTTTATCCTTTTCCTGAACAGAATTCCCCATTCATAAATTGATCTGTGTCCAACAGGGCTGTTCAGATGGAGTGAATTGACCTCTGAACTGTCCAGTCTGCTTTGATGATCATCCTGACCACACAGTGTCGAATTAAGAGCTCGTCTTGCTCGTGAAGGTTCGTGTCTAACTGTTTGTGGCATTTTTGGTCGGACAAAGGCAGGGTTCCCACTGACCTGGAAAGTCAGGGAATTGAGGTTGGTCAGGGAAAGTCAGGGATTTTTTTTGTTTGTCAGGGAAATGTGTGATTAGTGCTTTATGATTTTAATTAGTTCCCTTTCCACCCAGTCAATTATTTTGTTCATGATGATAAAAGTTTTCTTTATTGCTCTTTTCATGAAAGTCAGAGCTGTACAGTTGGCAGTATCAACTTTATCTTTGTATTTCAGCCATGAGAGGTGTGCCCCATTCAATGACAGAAACAAAGATTTTACCATGTCTTTGTGTGATTTGAGGAGCTGAAGCTGTTTATAGATAGCAGTTGCACCCTTTCGTTAAGCTCAGGTGTTCAGTGTGTAACATAAATGACTTGTAACATGTATAAAGTACAGTTCAATAATCATAATCTGGAACTTCAGAACAGTTATGTGCATTGTCAGCGACAAGTTCAGGTTTGATGCTGGAGTGACAACGAAAGTACACTGTTAGAAATATTTTCTGAAAGAAGATATGGTGTATTTCTTAAATATATGGTGTGCTCATGATATTTTGATTCAACCTTAATGGGTCATGCTTCTGCTGACTGTGTACTTGGCAGTTTTAAAGAAGCATGAAAGGAGGTGCCATTAGGCAAGTTAATGCAAGTATCTATGGATGGACCAGCCGTAAATTGGAAGTTTATTGATCTCGTCATCACAGATCTTGAAGAAGATCAAATAAAACTAATTGAAATGGGATCATGTGGCTTGCACATCATTCATGGTGCTTTTCAGACGGGCCATAAAGCAAGTGGATGGAATGTAAATGGTTATCTTCGGGTTATGTGTCGCCTGTTTCAAGATAGTCCGGCTCGGCGTGCAGTATATACAGAGGTTACTGGCAGCAAAACATTTCCAAAGAAATTCTGTACTGTGAGATGGATTGAAAATGTTGCAGTTGTTGAGCGAGCACTTGAACTTCTACCTCATGTCAAGAAGTTTGCAGACAGTGCCGTGAAATCTAAGACATCATGTGCTACAATCACAAGCGCCGCTGTAAAAACACTTTCTCGAGACAAGCTGGCTGCAGCAAAAATATCGTTCTTTGCATCAGTGGCTGCCCAGTGTGAGTCCCTTCTGAAGAAATACCAGACACAGGCACCACTTGCACCATATCTTTCTGACGAAATTGGACATTTGTTGCATACACTCATGAAATGGGTTGTCAAGAACTCTATTCTGGAGAAGGCAGAAAGTGTATCACGATTGGAAAAGATAGATGTTACTAAAAAAGACACCAGATGTAACTATAAGGAAGTGGATGTTGGAGTGGCTGCAACCAAATCTCTGACAGAAGTGAAGTTGTCTGATGCAGAGAGAATGAGTTTCAGGATGGAATGTCTTGAATTTTTGTCATCAATGGTTGCAAAAATTATCGAGAGAAGTCCTCCAAAATATGCCGTTATCCGTGCAATATCATGCTTGGTACCAAGCACAGTGTGCAGCGTTTGAGTCTTAGCTGAGAAAAGAATGAAGAACTTGGCACAAATTATGTATGAGAAGGACAACATCACTGCAGTTACTGCTGACAAATGTAAAAGTCAGTTTTCTGACCTCTGTCAAAAGGCTTCTGGTAACCTGCACACAAAGTTTTCATCATTCTCTTCTCACCGTGACAGACTAGATGCTTTCTACTATGACATAATTGGCCAGGATATCAAATTTGTTGAGTTATTTCCTGTTGTGTGCCTGGTGCTAACACTGTCACATGGCAATGCAAGTGTTGAAAATGGCCTTTCGGTGAATTCTGGTATGCTTGTGGAGAACGTACATGAGGATTCACTCATTGCACAACGTACTGTATATGATGCTGTGCAGGCAGAAGGTGGAGTCACCTCTGTGAACATTGATAAGCCACTATTGATGCATGTCAGGGGTTCTGATGCCAGGTATCAAGCAGCACTGGAATGTAAACGTAAAGCCACAAGTGAGCTCGATCAAAAGACTGCAGCTAAAAAGAAAGCATGTGACCAGATAAAAGTGCTTCAGACTAAAAAGGCAAAATTTATGGAAGAAGCAGCAACTGAATCTCAGAAGGTTGATATGGAAATAGCAGAACTACAGAAACTAAAGAAGTAACAAACTGGCATTTCACTTAGTGTAAGCAACTGTCCAGACTGGATATGTTAACAATTGTAATAACGTTGCTCAAACAATTCACATTTGTTTCCTTAATTGCTAGTTTTTGCTGACCATATAATTCTAAGCTCCACACGCTGCTTGATGTTATTGACATTTTCGCAATTCTAGTATATAACATCTCGACTGTTGCTGCAACTTCCCATGTAACATTTGAGTAATTAAACTTCTGCGGCGGTGAGCGTACCTGCATCCGCAGGGAATGGTACAGGAGTACCCACCTCAGCGTAGAAGTTCAACAAACGGTCCTTTTTAGGACCAGATTCTTGTAGAAAAATGTACAATAGAGGAGTCTGTTCGTCATTTCTGCAATATCATCGGGTGTTCTTGCTTGTCTGCAATGTCACATTAACAATATCAATGTTTCGTTGTTATTTTGCAAGATTTAGATGTTCTAAATGTTGCCAAATTTTTTCTGATATAATTCCTATCTCGTCATGGTATCTGGCACGTTTGACATTAGTATGATTTGTTTTTTGGATGTTTTATATTAATAAAAGAAATTAAAATGCCAGTACAAGCTGGGAAAGTGGACTTTCTGGACCATTTTCAAAAAGACCGAAGTTAACACCCAAATGAAGAATCAGTTTAATTTCTCAACAAAAATGGTATTCAGAAGTTGTCTAAAGCACGCCGATATATTTTAAGATTCAAATAAATTTTCAAATAAAATAGCATTAGTTTGGAGAAACAAAACATCTTTCGATGTCTTTCATGAGGAGTTGGCAAGTTATTTCCAGCACTCTGAACAAATTACAACAACCTGCCTTTACCAACTCCAATCACATCAGGCTTTCCCAACAGCTTCCTGAAAGACTTGGCTCAATCTTACATGTTCTGAGCCCTTGACCTCTTACTCGGAAACATGGTATCCGAGCAACTGGCTCACCAAGACGAAGAAAAAGAAGAATAATTTCTGAAATTGACGTCCAATTTCCACAATTCACACACATCTGAACACTGGTATTCTGTGCATTGATATTTTTCTTTTACAACATCTGTTGTGTGTTAATTTTACCTCTTCTTCAAATGATCTTCTCTCAATCAGAGTGAAGATGAAGAGAGTGATGAAAGTGATGGGTCTGAGTCGAATGAGGACGAGCTCACTGTGAAGCATAAAGTGTTGAGAAAGATATTGGATTACCTTCACACAAGGCCTGGTGTTGGCTTGATGGGGAAGGTGGCTGGCTTGAGATCTTCAGGTCATGAGATTGAGCTCGTCTCGTCCCTGGTCTCTTTCGGCTTCTCGTTTTACACTTCATTGGAATGTACTTACTCTGCACTCAACACATTTGATCCTTTAAGGTTTCCCATTTCCAGAATGCTGATTGTCCTGTTGTTTGAGTCTCCCAATCTACATCACCCAATTCTCTCCTCATCCTAAAAGTATGCCTTCCTGAAATCTAATAGCCTTACGCCACTATCCTGAACTCTAACCCTGAACAGAATCTTTGCACACACAATGTTTTGGTCACTTGCTCCGAAATGCTCCCCAACCTCCACCTCCTCCACCATGTTGGGATCGTTACTTTAAAGGAGGTCGAACACTGCACTCCCCCCTCGTGGGCTTATCCACAAACTGGGTGAAAAAGTAATCCTGGACCAAAACAAAGAAATCCTCATATACTCTTCGCTTTCCCTGTTCCTGGACCCAATCTATCCCTGGCAAGTTAAAATCCCCCATAATCAAAACTCTTCCCTCACCACATGCGCTTTTCAATTCTTCATGTTCTCCTTCCTCCTCTTCCTTCCTTACACCCGGAGCCCGAAAAACGGATCCTCCCAGTCAGTCACTGTAACTCTGTTGTACTCCTTGCAATACACTTTGGCTTCAAGCTCTTCCATCTTATTATTAAAATTTCTGGCATTGGTATAGAATATATTGAACTTTTCCGTTTCTGAAATTCTATTTTCTTGCCTGACCTGACTCATCATAATTCCATCATCCGTTCCTTCCTCAATGCCTTCCCCACCCTCCTCTGAACGAAAAAAAGAAGCGTGAATTCCCACTGCAAACCTTGCTGCCCCCTTTCAATTTAACAAACAGCCATCATTCCGGAAACACTCCCTTTGTCCCCGAAATGATTCCCACTGCTTCTCAAATATAAAATGTTCCTCCCTTCACAATTCTTCCGGCCATTGGTTGACGTCTATTGCTCTGCTCATAATTTCTATATTGTTTCCGAATCTTGGGAGAATCGCAGAAAACATGACCTCAACCCTTTACTTTCAGCCAGTTTCCCAATTTCCTGCATCAATTTTTCAAAACCTCTGAGTAAACCTTCTCTCCATCATTCGCACCGAGGTGTACCACAACCAACTTCTTCCTGTCATGAAACGATACAATATTGTTTTCCCTTCCTTCAATGTCCTGAACTCCCGCTCCTTCAAAACTGCACAGAATTCCATGTCTACAATCCTTCCTGCAGAATGAAGAATCTACACATTTAATTATCTCATCACCCACAAAAACTGTCTCCCATGCATCATGTCGACCAGTTTCGATTTCTGCATCTCCACCACAACATGCACCCACTGCACCCCCACAACTGCTTAAACCCACAGCATCCCCACCAATGCCTGTATCCGCTACACCACGGACTGCAACCGCTGCACCCCACCAATTCCTGCACATGCTGCACATCCTAACTCCTGCACACACTGCACCTTCTCCGCTTTCTGTACCCACTGCACTTCCACCAATGCCTGCACCCACTGCACCTCCACAACTGCCTGCGCATGCTGCGCCCCCACCATGACTGCACCTGATCCAGCAATGACTGCACCCACTGCACGTCCACCACTGCCTGCACACTCTGCACCACCTCCACTCTGTACCCACTGCACCTCCTCCACTGTCTGCACCCACTGCACCGCCACCATTGCCTTCCCCCGCTGCAACTCCACCACTGCCTGCACCGTCACCCGACCCCGCTTTGCCGTCATCGCTTCCCGTCCATGCTGCACCGTCGCCGCTGCCCGCCCCCGCTGCTCCGCCCCCGCTGCTCTGCCCCCGCTGCTCCGCCCCCGCTGCTCCGCCCCCGCTACTGCGCCATCGTTGCTGCCCGCCACTGCTCGCTGCCGCTGACGTCACCAAATTAAGTTCTTCCTCAGGACGATAGATGGAGAAATGGGGTTTCCTCACCTGTCTTCCAAATTTGCTTTCATTTTATTTTGAGGGGATTGGGTGTAAAACTTCGAAATTATAAAGAAACATGGAGTCGCAAAATGGCGGCGTGGCTCCACCTCAGCGCGACACGAAGCGGGAGAGGGTTACCATGAATTGCGTAACGAACCGCACAGCACGAAGAAAACGTTCTCACCCACTGGTTCAAACCACGTGGTCACAGCATGCGTCATGGGAAACGAAGCAGGACGACGACGCCGATATCAACGAGCTTCGTGCCCGATTGGGGGATACCTTGGAGCAGAGGAGGTGTGATGAGAATTATACAGAGGAGTTACAAATTAAATTGGACGAGGCATTACGGCACGCAGACGAGGTTCAGGAAAATTATGTGCACAGGGAATCACAACAATTGGCCGATGCACAGGAACGAATTTGGGGGCTGGAAAAGGACTGAGCCAACACAGGCGAGGAACTGCATGGAGAAATGATTAAAGTAGAGTGGTTTACCCGTAGGTTGTTGGAACATGAGAAGAGCGAACTGAACAAAAGAATAGAGGAGGATTAAATTAGTAACTCCTGGGATAGGAAGAGCTTTCAGGAAGAATGTAAAATAAAGTTGGAATTGCAACAACTGAAGGAAAAGGTAAGAACAGGCAATCAGATAAGAGAAATCCGAGAACAGGAGATAGAAAGAAAAAAAGAAATATCTGGAACAACTCGAGCAGTGGTTCTTCACATGGGTTCGGTGAGCCAGTCTCAAGGGTTCGGTGAAAGCCCTCCGAAACACATTGCAATTTTGCTATAATTTGCTTTCGGTCCAACTTAATTTTATTTCTTTTTTTTCAGGATCAGGATGTCTAGTAAATTTAGTCGCATTGCAAATTTAGTCGCGAGTCCAAGGAAATTCAGCCTTCAACTTAATGAGACCACCGACGTTTCAAATTTGAGCCAGCTCATCGTATTTATGCGTTATGTCAAGGGAGACAAGATCACGGAAGAGTTTCTGTTCTGCAAGCCTCTCACAATAACGACGAAAGCAGCTGACGTGAAGAAACTTGTGGACGACTTCTTCAGAAGCAACGGTCTTTCATGAAACATGGTGTCTGCAGTTTTCTTGGACGGGGCTCCAGCCATGCTGGAGCACAACTCCAGTTTTGGAGCGCTGGTGAAGGCGATGCACCACACGTCATCGTCACGCATTGTGTCCTGCACAGACATTCGCTGGCATCAAAAACTCTGCCTCCAGAACTGGCCGATGTTCTGAAAATCGTCGTTGAAACTGTGAATTACGTGCGAAGCAGTGCTCTGAATCATCGCATCTTCGAAGAGCTGTGCAATGAAATTGGCTCTGAATTTGAAGTCCTTCTTTACCACTCTAACGTTCAGTGGTTATCACGAGGGAAGGTACTGAGGCGTGTTTTTGCTTTGCGTGTAGAATTAGCCCTGTTTCTGCGATAGCCCCAGCATCGCCATGCAACTCATTTAGAGGAATCAAAGTTCATCCTTGCCTTGGCGTACATGGCTAACATCTTCGACACACTCAACCATCTCAATTGCCAGATGCAGGGCGGGTGGAGTGAATGTCATAGAAGCTGAAGAAAAGCTGAGCGCTTTTCGAAAGAAGTTACTGTTGTGGAGGTGGCCAACAGAGAAAGACAACTTTGCGAACTTTCCGCTAAAGGACGAGTGTGTGAGCGGAATTGCACATGATTCTGAAGTTGGAGGCACTGCTATACCAAGGGAACTGAAGCATGCGATTGCCACACACTTGGATGAGCTGAGAAAGTCATTCGATGGATATTCCCCTGACCAAGCACAACACCCAGCATGGGTGAGACAGCCATTTACTTTTGGCGTTGGAACGGCAGATGTCAACGATCAATACCTCGACGACCTCATCAAACGTCAGCAGAGCCAGACTCAACAGCAACTCTTCGGCACAACAATGCTCTCAACGTTTTGGTGCCGCCAAATGTTAGGGTATCCTCTCATCGCTAAAATTGCCCTTGAGATCCTCACGCATTCAGATACAATTGCAATGAGATGCATTCAGATACAATTCTTATTATTATCCAAATATACTTTTGAATTTTGATGCAATTTGATTTTTATTTCTGTATCAATTAAAATTGAATTTATTTTCTTCTTTTTACACAAATATACTCTTGAATTTTGATGCAATTTTTTTCATTTTTGTCATAATTAAAATTGTAATTTTTGGTCAAATTTGAGGGGTTGGGAGAGTGTACGGTGGTTTTTGTTTGGGTTGGGCGCCTCTGAAAAGGTTAAGAACCACTGAACTCGAGGAATACAGCAAGAGAATGGAAGAAATGAGGGAGGAAGCATGCGAAAGAGGTGCGGAGATGAGAAAGGAATTATGGGAAAAAGCTTCTGAGTTACAGAAACACCAAACCAAAGAGAGGGAATTACAAAACGAGCTGAGGATATTAAGTGAGGAAAGAAAGAGAACGGGGAATGAAACGTTAAGGAACTACACTGTGCAGATTGAACAGTTGGAAGCCAAGCAAGATTAAAGAATGAGATGGAAGAAAGAGAAGTGAAAGAACAACGAATGAAGCAGGAAAGGGAAATCAATTCGTTGAGGGAAATGATGAGATTGGAGAATGAAGAACATGAGAGACAGTGGGATAGGAAACAAAAAAAACATGAATTTGAAATTGACCAACTAAAGGAGAGAGCAAGGTTGGAGTACGCGGAGATAGTAAAAGAACAGGGAATGAAGCAGGAAAGGGAAATTAACCAATTGAGAGAAACGACAAGATTGGAGAATGAGGAACATGAGAGACGGTGGGATAGGAAACAAAAAGAATATGAATGTGAAATTAACCAACGAAAGGAGAGAGCAAGGTTGGAGTCCACGGAGATGGAAAAACTCCGGAAAGATAACGAACAACTAAAAAGGCTCGGAGAGGAAGAACGACTCAAATGGAAAAGAAAGTGGAGCCAGGAAGTCGGACAGCACAATAATATGGGATGTGTGACATCACCACAGGGAGGAATGTTAGTGGTGCGGGACTTGCTTGACATCACTCGTCGGATGACACCCCAATTTGAGCAAATCCTGGTGATGGAGACATTGAGGGAGCATACGGGGTTGTTGACGAATGGAACACATTTTGAGCAGGTTCTGCATGTGGACCTGACAGCCCCAGAGGAGTGTGGCGAATCGATGATGAGCAACCTGCTGGAGAGAAGCAACCGGACCGAGCTGACTCTGAAACGAAACAGGTACGTGGGCACATGCATACATGGTGCGGATGATGAACTTAATGTAGGAATTGGATTTTATGTTAATGAAGAGACTCTGTCCGATGAGGTGCATGTATGCGTGACTCCTGAATGTGTGTGTGGAATGCCTGTGAATGAATGCTGTGAGCCCCCAGTCCAGACGACAGCACCGGTGTGTCCTGCCAAGGCCGAAATATGTGTGTGTACTCACGTGGTGATCGGGAATGTCGCCCTGGAATGCGAGGCAGTTGGTCAGTACGCAGGCAAGGTTGAATGTGTGGAGTGTGAACACAACCTTGGAATGTGTGGAGCCTGTTTTGTGTGGGAGTCCTGAGCGTGGAATGAGTGGTGACGTCGGAAAGAGGTTAGAGGTGCAAGGGGAATGGAAGTGCCACCAGGACAGAACTTGACACAGGGGATGGAAATCATAGTGGACAGCCCCACATGGGTTCTTCCAGAATTCGAGGTGCTGCATCCATGAGCAGGCTTTAGAAATTGGACTTTAATTTCTCTCTCAGCCTCGCAGGAACTTCAGGGTGGAGCGCAGATGAGTAGCAAGTGGCACTGGCATGTGTCACATACTCCCCGTACCCATTTTAGAACAGGAAGTGGCCAGCAGCGACACCGCAAGTGTCACTTGGTCTTCAAACCTCTCTGAGGACACGAAGGGTTCGGCGAGCTGAGTGTGGTTTTTCTGTCTTCAGGCAGTTAGAGAGAAGAGGGGGAGGCCGCTCCCCCGATTGGGGTTTACTTGATTTCCTCAAACCCTGGAGAAGAGAGGGAGGCCGCTTCCCCGATTGGCTTTTACCTGACTTCCGCGAACCCTGGAGAAAAGGAGGGGATGGACCACAACCCCAATTGAGATGTGACCCCTTTCGTGCAAAGTGCTGGATATGATTAAAAAAAGGTGTCGACGAGGAGTCAACATGCTCAAAACGGTCAATCAGAGCCATAACCAGCTCTTACTTTTCAGTGGGCATCTGATCGTACCGTCTCCCCATCCACATGAGCACATCAAAGGCTGATTTCTTGTCAGTTGAAGGCTGAATATAAGCATCTCGCAGGGAAACTTTGACGTACTTGGTACCGAAATCTTTCAATACAAACAGCGGTGTACAACTTTCGATGGAAACAAAATCAGCACGATCGAGAGTTGCCTGTGAGTCATCCCTACTGCTGCACTGAATTGATGCAATCGTTCAGCCAGAATATTCGTCATCAAGATATTGTGTGATTAAATCACCAATACAGTCACACTCTAAATTATACCGCTGACATACTTCTTAACAATCACTTTTGCCCCAGAAACTGCAGTCAATCTGAACCACGCTGGCAACTGCTCAGATGCCATCACCGAAGACGACTGCACAGTTTGGTTGAAGGTGACTCGGCATTTTGGCGTGCACGCACAAAATTATATTTTGAGAATAAATGCCGACGTTTACATTTCGGGTTTTGAAACTTTTGCACCTTCGGCGGAAAATGTAGAAATATAAAAGGCTAAAATGTGTTTTATATTTATATTTCATTTCGGCAAATATACCGTCGGCGGATCCATAAACCAAGTTATAAAATAACTAAGGCCTTTGAGTAAATGGGAGATTTGTGCTCTACGTTAGAGAGGGCCATGTCCGTGGGCTGCCCCAAATTGAGGCTCGGGAGAGCCTTGGGAGAAAGGTGGGGGAAGTTTGCTGAAATGGTCCCTGAGTCGGTTATTAAATATAGGATGAGCCCAGATCCCCCTTAAATGCATGTTTAGCCAGGTTGTTTGGTAATTGGACGTTTGATGTGTGTCGGAAGGTGGAGCAGGCTGTCCAATGTTCGTAGAGTGGTGGTATACCGAGAGGCGCCTTCTTTTTCCTTCCCTCCCCCCTCCCCCCCCGCCTGGCCAGCCCCCACCTGGTGTCCTGATGGAGCCAGTCAACCAGACGTGCCAACAACCCATTGGCGGAGAGCTGCTGCAAACTCGAACGATGGACCAATCATGTATCCCCGGAGGCGGTCCGAAAGGCCTGCCCCAGAAGGCAAGAGGAACTTCTTTTTCGAGTCTGCGATCTGCTTCATGAGGAGTGACTCGACGAGCTGTTCTTCCTTGGCCATGGAACCAGCGTGCAGGTCGTCCCCAGGTTCATCCTGTGTCCAGCCACTGGGCCTCTGACTGTCCTTGCTCCCTGCACGGCTCGACACGTCTTTTCATCCCATCGATCCACCTGCAGAGTCCATCACCCAAATTTCGCCGAGTCTGGAGTACAAGCCAGGCCTGGATTTGCATACTGGACATTGTGAAGAACCAACTGGAACACACCATATATCTTTCGCTCTTGTGCCGTCGACCTTATAGGGCTGGGCGCACCGAGGCTGTGTGCGTTAGTGGTACCGATAGGAGTACGTCTCCGCCATCTTGCCACTCTGCGTGCTCGAGCTTGGGCGCTCAAATCCGTTGACATTGGCTTGTCACGAGCCGCATTCATGCTTTCGACACCTTTCCTCTCGTCCATGAGGCACCACCAAATACTCCATGTCTTGTATGTATGTTGTCCAGGCCTAAGGTTTATTTTGCTAGGGTCCCTTTCGAAACCCCTATCCGTAGCCCCCGAGATAAGAGCGGGTAATAGATTAATTATAACGTTTGTGAATGATTTGCTTGTGTCATGTTCCCGATGTTTTCCCCAATAAATCTGGCTGATTCATACGAAATTTGCCGCCTTGAATTTATTTGTGTTGCGCTGAAGAACAAGCGCTCGATTTGTATTTAAAACGAAACTGGCTACGGACTGCGGCAGACTTCGATCGGTCTCTGATCAAACCCAGTCTGTAGCCGGGCTGCATATCCCCAACTGGCAAGGTCTAGGGGTACTTTGGTATCGTGATCTGAGGCACGTGACCCGAGACCTGTGCCAAACTAGCCGGCTTTATAACCCCTGAGACGGTGGTGCTCCGAAGCGCCACCCAATCTTCAACAATATAAGGGTGTGCTTCAGAGCTCGTGAAAGAAATGTGTGTAAACGTGTCTGTCGTAAAGAAAAAACTTCCCATAAGAGAAGGCATCTATTCTTAAACCTTCTCAATGCATCACATTTAAGATCCCATAAGACATGGGGGGGGGGCGGGGGCTAACCTGAACATGCATTTATGGAAATAACTGTCTGAGGACCTGAATGTGTGGATGCATTCATCAGACTGGATTCTGAAATCCATAACGATATCATATGTGTGAAACATTTGTTTGGCTGCCAGATCATGTGACCGATGATGTCATGATTTTTTATTCTGTGGACCATTTTATCTCAAGAGATATGGTCTGTGGATATGGTCCACATAATTTTTGCCGCGTCTCTCGTAGCGAACGCTGGCTCCAAGAGAGCTCCACCTTCTTCTTCTTCTTCTCCTCCTCCTCCTCCTCCTCCTCCTCCTCCTCCTCCTCCTCCTCCTCCTCCTCCTCCTCCCCCTCCTCCTCCTCCCCTCCTCCTCCTCCTCCTCCTCCTCCTCCTCCTCCTCCTCCTCCTCCTCCTCCTCCCCCTCCTCCTCCTCCTCCTCCTCCTCCTCCTCCTCCTCCTCCTCCTCCTCCTCCTCCTCCCCCTCCTCCTCCTCCTCCTCCTCCTCCTCCTCCTCCTCCTCCGCCTTCTGCTCCTCCTCCTCCACCTACTCCTCTTCCTCCTCCTCCTCCTCCCTCTCCTCCTCCACCTCCTCCTCCCTCCTCCTCCTCCTCCTCCTCCTCCTCCTCCTCCTCCTCCTCCTCCTCCTCCTCCTCCTCCTCCTCCTCCTCCTCCTCCTCCTCCTCCTCCTCCTCCTCCTCCCCCTCCTCCTCCTCCTCCTCCTCCTCCTCCCTCCTCCTCCTCCTCCTCCTCCTCCTCCTCCTCCTCCTCCTCCTCCTCCCTCCTCCTCCTCCCCCTCCTCCTCCCCCTCCTCCTCCTCCTCCTCCTCCTCCTCCTCCTCCTCCTCCTCCTCCTCCTCCTCCTCCTCCTCCTCCTCCTCCTCCTCCTCCTCCTCCTCCTCCTCCTCCTCCTCCTCCTCCTCCCTCCTCCTCCTCCTCCTCCTCCTCCTCCTCCTCCTCCCATCCTCCTCCTCCTCCATCCCCATCCTCCTCCTCCTCCTCCTTTTATATACAGGATCCGGATCTCCTGAAATACTAAACACCTGTACACATCCTCACATTGAGGGTGCCTTTTGAGAGCGTCTATCATCAACGTTTAAATATATTCGGGCATTTGCTTTAAAGTTTCGAAAAGTTCACGGTACTATTTAAAGATTATTCCATTTAATGTGTTGTAATTTCGTAAATACACGATTTTCTCGTCATGAACAGGAGTCTCCATGAAGGGTCTCGCTATTGGCTCCAACGAGGCACGTGACGAAATATCGGAAGTTGTTGTTATTGCCTTTGGGACGCGGCTCTTGGACACATTTGTCCTTGTTTATTCTGTGGACCAATTCCCTTTAAATTTTTCACACTGATCAGATGTGGTGTTCGACATCTGCAATTATGACGTCATAATGAGGACACCTATGATGTGATAAAAATCACGCTCATTTCCCATGAGGAGTACTTGCTACGTGCCTAGTTTCAAGTTTTTTTCCACGGTGTGGTTTCAGAGACAGAGGTCCAAAGTTTTTCCGTTTTTTCAATATGGCTGACACACCACGTAACCAATGACGTCATAATTATCATTTGAGCATTCTTCATGAGTAGTCGCTCCAACGGTGAAAATTTCGTCTCGATCTGACAAGCGGTTGCAGAGAAAAACATGAAAGTTCTGTGCGGCCAAACAAGCAAATACAAACGATGAGACAAACAAAATGTAATACCCTCTCTTCTGGTGAGGATAATGTGGAAGAAATAAAATTAATTATACAAATGTATTCTCAATTTCGTTATCCTTTGTGTTTATCAGTGGAGAATAAGGTGTTATTTTTGTACTGGAATCAAATTGACTGTCAGTAAAATCTCTTTTTGCAGCCTTTTGATCTCCATAGTGATGTAAATGATGCAGCAGCAAGATAAAATGATATCTTACTAAATCTCATTTGCTTTATCTCAATGAAATGTATTGAAACATACTGAATATCCAAATTAGTATTTCCAATGTTTAGATGAAACTGCTCTGCTGCTCAAGAGAAGGACGCTTTGCTGCTGGTACCTATTGTCTGGTGGTTATTAAATAACTCCCGAAAGGTGATCCCAACAGACACCTTGTTGTCCAAGGACGATTATATGACAGCACAAAATGGAATGTCGTATTTTGAGAATCTGGTTGCTCACTGGTGAACGGAAGGTATGATCAAAGTAGTGGGCTTGTGTCTCCATTCACTCGGCCTCTTCATATTTTGTCTCAACTTTGTTGTTTCCCTCTCCATCTCACGGCCGGTCTCGCTTTCCCGGGCTGTGGTCATGATCTGAGCGTGTCCATCACCCCTTCCCTCCCAAAGTGACCATTTCTGCAGTTCCCTTTCTCATGCTTGCCAGCCCTCACCCCCATTGTCCCTTGCCAGATATTTTCACTCCAGAATAATATAAACACAATTGCGCTGTGCATTTTGGGCAGAAAGAGGATGGTGTTTGTTATTTCTTGTCTTGTTATCCTTTTTCCCATGCACATGGTGGTTGTTATTTTTATTTGATGTGTGCTGTCAATAAATGGTTTCAGACTGGGAAAGAGAAGAACTGAATTATTCACAGTAACAACAACAATTATATCACAACAAGAGCATGGGTGGGGTCTGCCTCAAATTTAATTGTCGTGACGACGTAAAATGCCGGAATATTTTGTCCAAGTACCCTGAAACAGAAGGGGTTTGAAAGTGCGAAAAAGGCAATTTGTAAATTTGTAAACAGTGTAAATGTGTATAATTATATTGAAATAAAATAAAGATTTTCAAGGTTGTAGATAAAAAAAGTGGAAGTTTTCCACCATTGATGCAGTCTTGTTCACCACCCTATCGAACACGTTTAATTAGTTCTTCGTGCCAGTTGTTTGTGTCCTTTAGAACGTCCTTAAAAACAGAAAATTTCCTGTTTGGAATGATTTTCAATCTTGTTTGATTACCAGGTGGAGAGAGGAAAATAATTATCTCACTCTCTGTACATGTGTGATCAGGACAAATTTAGAGCCAAAGAAAGAAACTTCAGGTTCGTTTTCTGATTTGTCTTCAAAATATAACATTAAAATGAAATTAAGATAAGTTGTTCCTCGATCATAAACTTACATTTGCAGATGGACAGACAGAAGTGAACCAGTTCCTTAACCACGATGTTGAGTGTGTGGGAAACTAATAATTGTCTTGTCTGAGTTGATTCCTGACCTGACTAATCTGTTGAAGGGATGCTTTGTCAGGAGGGCATTGCATCGCAATGTGCACCATCTTTCTGATGGACATTAAGCCTGGCATCCCTTCTTCCAGCAATCATTGTTGGACATTAAAATTCCCGCAGTGTCATCAAAACAGAACATGAAAGTTTCTATTGTCAGCCCGAACAGATTACAAATTCTTGCCACCTTCAATCGGAACTCAGACTTTGCTCGCTGCTTTGTGAAAGACCTTGGCCAAAAACTTTCCCCGGTCAGTCCCACATGAAGGTGCAAATAATTGTCGCCATTAATGAAGCAGGAGTGGGAGTATGAATACGAACTTGTATTATAATTTGCCCATCACAAGTCATTCCTTGTTATCATCAACAAAGACTTCCTTGCAGATGGGATAATTTCCCGAGAATTGGAATATTTCAGGATTTGTAATGCCATCTCCCACTGGGAATGGCGCTGTCAGACACGTTCACGTCGAGGGAATTGGGGTCCTTCCCCTCCTCTTAACCCCCGAGACTATGAATAATAACCAATAATACCAAGACCAATAAGGCACCAGACTCACCAAGTGGAGCTTTAATCGTCACTTTTCAAACTGAGATTTAAATTTAACTCCTTTAACTTCATTCACAATCTACTCATTACCTCCACCACTGAAGGTGGGCACAGGTTATGTTTTTCTCTCCTGTCTGTCTGCAAAGAGAATACCTCAAAAGGTTGTGGATGGATTTGGATGAAATTTGGTGAACAGGTTGGTTTGTGTCCATCCATCCATCCATTGGGACCATACTCTGTACAGAGCATCGGTGCTGCCGAAGCAGTTTCCTTGGCTATTGGGCATAATCCTGGACGAGTCGCCACTCCGACGAAGGATACTCGAATGACTCGATCATCCCAGCAAGCTGGTATTCATTTTGCCGACCTCGGAAGGATGGCAGGCTGAGTCAACCCCCTGGTGAAGTAATTCAGTGGGCAACGAGGCTTGAACTCAGGACCATTGGATCCCAAGCCGTCACCCGAACTATTGAGTCAACACCAGGTTTCGGTTGGGTGTGTGACCCCGACAAAGTGAAAATATTTTCGTAAAGATACAGAAACAGATCGTATAATTTTTTAAGTTATTCTTCACCGTTGAGAGAGACAGAGACAGAGACAGAGACAGAGACAGAGACAGAGACAGAGACAGAGACAGAGACAGACACGAAAAACGATACATGGCACGATATCTCAAAAAGTTATCGATGGATTGGATGGAACAAAACATCATGGATGAGTTGGTTAAGTGACAAGAACAAACCGATTAGATTTTGGTTCAGGTCTGAATCCAGATCTGGCCTCACAGTGGGACACAAAATGTAAACTGTTCATCCTCTCTCAGGCATACCCTCCACTGGGTGCTGTTCTTATTTTTAACTGCTTTGTACAAGTATTGTTACGGATTTGGAAATCATCTGCACACAACAGCCAGAGTCCCCACAGTTCAGTTATTTCGTTAAGTATATGTGTATAGTTAGAATCCATCCCCTGTGTCTGACGGGAATTACATGTGTGCGCTGCGAGTTATTTTGTTGTTAGTTTTATTTTATATTCCCCAACAACAACATCCCGCTTCGTTCCGCCACCCAACCAAACCTTCGCACACCGACTTCATTCTCTCCATGTTTTTGGCTGAAAGCATGGGCGGAGCCTCCATCACCTCAGATCGAGGCTCTGTTCCGAAGAAGGGCAGGGAGTGTTTCCTCCAGCCATTGGACAAAGAGATAGCAAAGCCGAGGCGCTCCAGCCAATGGGAAGCCAGAAGGCCAGAAACAACGACTGAGCCTCTTCGGGGGGGGGCATCGACATCGACATGCCCCCCTTCCAATGGGAGGCAGAGTTACCTCAGGATGGATCCCCCCCACCTCGCAGGAGGGGTTGAATAATTGTCGGTGTGATCTGTCTGGGTCGTCTTGTCTGGTCTGCTGGCCATCTTCCGACTTGGTGTTGACTGGCTTCTCCCGCTTCATCTTGGTTCCTTGGCACTTGGTGCGAGGTTGTCCGTGTGGGTTTGAATCCCACCGTGGTGGTTGGAGCGTCCGATCTTCCCAAGCCCTTCCACAAAAATCCCGACCCTCACAAGGACAGGTCGGCAAGCCGTGCGAACGCGGCCAGGTACCAGCAGAACTCTGACCCTCCAGTTCGCCTATCCTCCCAGGCTGGAGGTCCGAATTAAGGCCGGCCGGCTCCATTTTCTTGTGGTGTGTGTGTGTGTGTGTGTGTGTGTGTGTGTGTGTGTGTGTGTGTGTGTGTGTGTGTGTGTGTGTGTGTGTGTGTGTGTGTGTGTGTGTGTGTGTGTGTGTGGCACCAATCTATTAGGTATAAATTGTATAAGTGTTGATTGCTCATTGTATATTGCATTTTTCTTCGTGGTAACCTTGCTCTATGTCTCCCTCCCTTGTAAATAAATATCTGTGAAATGTTGCCTCAGTATCAGTTCGTTGCCTGTCGTTTCTATCATTGACCCAGCATGGTTCGGGCTCGAGAAATATTGAGGCCGTTTGTGCCATAAGTTGTCATTTGGACCGGCGCGGCTCTGGAAATTTTCGCTCGGTTATGCCGGACACGAGTCGGTGAATGCGAATCGGTTCGGACAGAGTCGGCTGAGGGTGTGGTTTCCCCGGTAGTTAGACGACGTGCGTACTTCGGTGTTTTGGAATTGGACAATTAACCCTACCCCACGCCATCAAAATATTGGCATCCACGGTCCTCTAAGGGACCCGTGAACTTTGGAGTTATCCAAGGGTAATGACCTTCAATTCCGGATGTCGTTGGGGACGGCCCGAATGCTCCGTCTTGCGGCCGTTATCACCAGCGAAACCCGACACCGCAACAGTATAACCAGGTGGAAAGTTACACGACATTATCAGTTATAATATGTGATTAATCACATTAATTAATTCCATGCAAACGTTTCTGGTGCTGCAGGTTTTCTGGATTCATCACTTCATCAATTTACACCTTTGTTTATAAAACCCTTGGCCCAACACAGTATTTGCTTGGCCTGTTGGTGTTTTCATCTGAACCTCTGGCTCATGATGCAGTGAATTGAAGTTTAAATCCCATGTACCCAATGTTTATTAATTACATACTGATGACCTTGACATTAATGGAAATGAACACTGACGTGGACTGATGGAGTTGGCCGAAATCTCATCTCAGGAAATTTCAAGAAAATAAAAATAAATATATGTATATTTTTTGTTTGAGTAAGAATCTTTGGATCACTCACTCCGGCATGTGGGAGTGAAACAGAAATTTAGTGTCAAACCAAAACCATGTTTTTACAGGGACATGGGAAAGGAAATGTTTGTTTTCCCTTGTTGGTGAAGTGATATCTCAAGAGGAACATGTCAGTTTGTGGAGTCCAGTAACATCATGTAGATTATTTGGACCAGGTCACTCGAGTGAACTAATTATGTGGATTGTACTTTGAAACAGGTCACTCGAGTAAACTAATTATGTGGATTGTACTTTGGACGAGGTCACTCGAGTGAACTAATTATGTGGATTGTACTTTGGACGAGGTCACTCGAGTGAACTAATTATGTGGATTGTACTTTGGACGAGGTCACTCGAGTAAACTTACCATGTGGATTGTACTTTGGACCAGATCACTCGAGTAAACTTACCATGTGGATTGTACTTTGGACCAGGTCACTCGAGTAAACTTACCATGTGGATTGTACTTTGGACCAGGTCACTCGAGTGAACTAATTATGTGGATTGTACTTTGGACCAGGTCACTCGAGTAAACTTACCATGTGGATTGTACTTTGGACCAGGTCACTCGAGTGAACTAATTATGTGGATTGTACTTTGGACCAGGTCACTCAAGTGAACTCACCATGTGGATTGTACTGTAACGTTTGAGGGGGGGGGGTATGCATTCAAAGGGTAATTAGGATGTTTAATTAGGTATGCCATGCTGTTCGAGTTTACCAGGATCTCAATGTAATAAGTAGCAATTCAGTGGTGATAAGTTGTCTAGTAAATGTTCATTTCTTCAAGGGGGAAATGATAATTGTCACGTAATTAGATAGGGACACGGGATAGGGTAAGTGTGTCTGCGTAAACCCCTTTTGGTATTCTCTGGAGACTGGCCGTGACGTCACAGGACAGTGCAGCGGATGGCTCCGCCCCGTGATCACGATTGGCGGAAGGCAACGGCGGTGGGCCAATAAACGGCTCGATTGGAAGGGACGAGGACCAAGGATAAAAAGGTTCTGTTTTGGGTCGAAAAAGAAGAGGAAGAAGGTCGGCACAAAAAGATCGTGTTTTTTTTGGTGTGGAGGCTGTTGCGCGAAAGCGACCTTGTTGTTGTGCTGATTCGATCGTGTTCTTCATCGTGTCCTGGAGCCTTGCTGAGCCTCGTGCCTCACCTTGGTTGGCTCTGGGGTTCTGCTGACTCGGAGTACGGGGTCGAACGGCGGGCTGACCTGCCTCCCTCTCCTGCTCGCAATTTGGCGCCAGAACTGGTTCCCTGGCGGCTGTGAGCGGACTTGGGCCAGGACCAGGAGGTCGACAGCACCACGGTTTCTCCTGCCCCCCCCTGACGAGAGCAAGGCCAGCTCGTCCGACGCTGATCCAGGGACAGTTGCGTCCACACCACGGTCCAGCCTGACCACCAGAAGTAGCTACGTTTTGTGTGTGTGTGTGTGTGTGTGTGTGTGTGTGTGTGTGTGTGTGTGTGTGTGTGTGTGTGTGTGTGTGTGTGTGTGTGTGTGTGTGTGTGTGTGTGTGTGTGTGTGTGTGTGTGTGTGTACTTGGCGCCTTAGAGGGTTTGAGATCTGTATATTCATTGGAATTGTCTGTTTTCCCCACGCCCGATCCCACACCATCCCGTCGAATCGCCCCGGATCCCTCTTCTTGCCGAGTCTTGTTATTTCTGGTTAATAAGAAAAACAAATAAACATCAACTCAGTGAAAAGTGACTCGTGCCACCTTCCTCGTCCCGTTTGCGGAAGAGCGATTGGAACCGCCATGTTTGGGTTAAATAAATAAACCGCCTCCATCGTTTCGGCTCATTCTACGTTGGCGGGACTGTTCAAGTCCCGTGGACGTCACAGTACTTTGGACCAGGTTACTCGAGTAAACTAACCATGTGGATTGTATTTTGGACCAGGTCACTCGAGTGAACTCACCATGTGGATTGTACTTTGGACCAGGTCACTCGAGTGAACTCACCATGTGGAGTGTACTTTGGACCAGGTCACTCGAGTGAACTCACCATGTGGATTGTACTTTGGACCAGGTCACTCGAGTAAACTAACCATGTGGATTGTACTTTGGACCAGGTCACTCGAGTGAACTCACCATGTGGATTGTACTTTGGACCAGGTTACTCGAGTGAACAAACCATGTGCTGCAGATATTGATGTTCGGATTGTTAATTTGTGTTTCAATGCGGGAGAATAATTTATTTTTATGGTTTTGTATTACAGCCGATTGCTGCTGGTTGCATCATTGCTGGAAGTTCGGCTGTGCCGGTGATGTTCGACCCCTTGTTTCCAAGATGGTCCTTGTTTTGACGATCTCAGGAGGATGACAGGCTGAATCAACCCACGTGATGTGAGGTGACCGACAACGGGGGCTCCACCTGAATACGTGGTGTTGTGTATCGACCGGACGTGAGAGAGAGCGATGAGGAAGAAGACTCGGGGACAGAGGTCAGGAGGTGTATAGTGAAAACCTTGTTACGTTCCGATGTCGGTTTAATAAAAACGTTGGAGAATATTGAATTCCTCATTCTTGGAGTGTTTTATAAAATAACAAAACCGTCAAATACAATGGTGGAGATCAGTGAAAACAAGGAGAAAAGTGAACACGAGGAGTAAGAAGAAGAAGAAGAAGATGAAGAAGAAGATGAAGAAGATGAAGAAGAAGAAGAAGTGGAAGTAGTGGAGGACGATGAAGAACTTCCGGGTTGTTGTTCCTGGAAACCTCGTGCAGAACCTCCAACCGAGATCCTCGTGGTCGGGACGGGACTGATGGGAAGAGGTATTTTGGGAATTCTGATTGAACACGAAAAACGGGAATTTAAATAAAAAATAATTTTATGTTTTTTTGTCGATGAAGGAAAGTTAAAGGAGTTTTTATTGAATGTTTGTTGAGGTGTTTGATTGTTAATTTAATGAGGTGTTTTTCACTCCTTTTGTTGATAATCAAATCATCACCAAACTTCCTCCTCGATAATTAAACCTCATTCTTCCTTTTAACAACAAAACTTCCAGAAACATTTTATAATTGACTTGAATATCCGATTTGATCTCTAAACGAGGAGTAACGAGGGAACGAGGTTCGATTCCCGACTTTACCTGTTCCGTGGGATTTTTAACGTTCATAATCTGAATGGAGATGAAAACCCTGATTAATAATCTATAAACTCAAAAAGATCGTGTGGGTCGAAAATGTAACATTCCTCGTTAACCTTCCACCCACATTCCATCTCCGTGAAATTGGATTCCACAGGGAAATTATTCAGGAATTCGAGAACTCGGAGGGAAAGTGTTACCCCGCCCCCACCTCCCCTCCCCCGCCCTGCCCCCAATCAGGCAAGCCCCTCCCGCCCCCATCTGGAACCTATACATATCCCTTCGGTGAGGTGTGGAATGTGTTTGTGAGATGACGTTCCTGGACTTGTTGAACCTGGATATTTATCTTCTCGGAAAGTGTAAATTCATGATGTATTTGTGAGAAAGTTCAAGTAAAAGTAAATTGAGATGTTTGTTTGTTCTTCTCTCCACACGTGGGTTTCAGAAGGTGGAACGGAGCCCTCCAGGTGTGTGTTTAATATGTGTCATCACTTCAATATATGTGTTTATATTCACGACTGGGTTGTATATGCATGTACATGTGTATGTATACATGTAATATTGTCGAGGGACAACACACAACACACAACAAGAGTTGCGGAAGAGGGAAGGACAAAACGGAGGGGAACAAAGACATAAAGAGATCTGTGGAACGGAGAGCGATGGAACATGTGGTATTCAAAATGCACAGTACAGGGACTTTCAGGACTTCACAAAGCAGCAAATTTGAATGGGGAAACTTGAATCAGAAAACACACGACAGTGTGGTTTGTGGTGGTCGGAGTACAATTACCACCATCAACCTCCAAGGAAAGGTAAGCAACTGCATGAGGATGTCCGCGAATGCAATTGGCACCAGATACTGATGGCTGTTGGCTCACAAGGAGCTCCTCTGCCCTTGTGGCAGGTTTTGTATTTAATCCTGCTGGGTGTCCATGAAAGGAAATGAGAAAGAAGAAAAGGAATAAGAGGTTCTTCCCTTCCATGTCTTTTCTGCTTGTTTCATCCTTGTTTTGTGGAGCCATGGTGTTACTGTTGATGCATTTCCGTTTTTGTCGATGGACATTGATTATATTCTTCTTGATGACACAATAATGAGGGTGGGAGTGGTGGGGTGGCACTTTCGTTTTTGGATCTTTCATTTTGTTTGCGGTGGCTGCTGGTTGCATCATTGCTGTGAGTGTGGCTGTGCCGCTGATGTGGTGCCCCCTGTATTTTCAAGAAGAAATTTGGAATTAGGACAGCGTGCCAGTCATAGCTCGCCACATCTTCGAGAAAGATTCCATGGGATCTTTAATGTCTACCAACTAATGCTGTGAGAGGGGATACCCAGTTGAACGTTCATCTGAAGGACGGCACACACGTTGATCACTTTCCCAATCTGTGAAACACCATGGAAACAGTTTATTGCCGCGTCGGGATTCAAACCCAAGCAAGACAACTCGGGGTCAGTTTGCCTACCTCAAGCTCACATGGAGTGAACAAACTGACTGCAAAACCCTGAATTGATTGGATAAAATACAGAGTAAAGAAAATAACATGTATTACCTTTCCTTTGTTAACATAAGCATTGTGTCCCTGACAGGTCATCGGTGAAATGGACAACTTCTTGGAATGGCTCCAATCACAAGGTCTGAGAGCAGAAACAGCCCAAGCAGTGATCAATATACTTGGAATTGAGAATCGGAAGGTTCTTCAAGCTTGTACAGACTCTGATGCATTGCGAACAGAGCTCCTCTCTCTCGCCAAAGATAAATTTAAATTTGCAATGTATGCCGACTTCTGTAAATTTGTGAACTCTTTTTTGAAACCGCAGGTTGTCCATTTTGCAGGATCTTCTCTGTTGGGAAGTCTATTCATCAACTTGGAGAATGTTATTCAAGAACTTTCCAGTTTCTGCAAAAAGTTTATTGGATTCCAAAATGTGCAGCTGGAAAATATTCCTGGATTCCGTGGAATCGCTTTCAGTGATGTCTGCAACCTCCATGATCAGGATGACAGATTAACACCCAAGTCTGGTATGTCACTATTTCTTACACCTGAGCATGTCAAGAAATACCTTGATGTTCAACCATGAATTTTTTTTTCTTGCAACTTAAGGAATCTCTTTTGGAACAATTTTGTTTTGAAAACGTTTAGATTCTTGATCCACAGTGAATGTTGTCGTTTTTACAGCGCGTGCACTGTATACAATTGCACCGAGTTTGAAATGTCCCAGGTGTCCACCACGTCTCGGGTATACCCCCCCCCCCACGTGCCTCAAGACAGCCAATGATGGCCATCCGGTAGATGGAAATGGCGTCACCATTTCCGAGACGTAACCAAGACGGAAATGGCGACAATTGACGGAAATACCCGGGTATTTCAAATGAAATTTGTGAAACTAACATGTTATAAATGTGAAAACCATTGAATTTATTGCTTGATGGAAAAAAACCAAGAAACGCTCTCCTCTCATGTACGAACGCACGAAAGACGTCATTTCCGCCCACCATGGCATTTCGCGCCGAACGCTGAAAACTAAGTTCCTCTTATGCCATCATTCTTTTGCGGCCCCCTGCCACGCTGTATCGAACGATTTCATTCCTTCTGTTATATATATAAAGGTGCTTATCACAATAATAACAAGATTTTTACATTTCAAATATTAAGTCCGCTTTTAAATTGTTTTTCAACTGAAAAAGCATAAATTGCATATTTCAAAATTAGTGAATTCATTTGCTTCACCACACGCGCTGTATTGAAGGATTTCACTTGTTGTGTATGCATTGTCGAGGCTCGAATGAGAGCGAACGCACACCGTACAACAAGGTGGGCAGGAGACAAGAGTAGCGGAGAGGGAAGGGCAAAACTGTGGGGAACAGAGCTATTCGGAGATCTGTGGAAGGGAGAGGGATAGATTGGGGTACACAGGGTAAACAAGATGGACACCACAAGGACTTTCAGAACCTTGCACGACAGGGAACTTTTGGGAAGGAAGACAGGGAATTGGGTTGAAAGAGATGGATTTGGGGTGGAAAAGTTCGTGGTTTTGGATTGGGGAAGACGGGAAGTGGTGGTGAACAGCTCTTTTGAAGACCTGGAGTGAAGAGTGGGATTGAAGAGAGTGTGGGAGATTATTCCAAAGGCAAGAAAAAGGTGGAATGAAAGTGTGAAGGTGAGCAGTGATTCGTGATTTTTGGGAGTTTTAGCAGAAGGGAGTTGCTGGCAGAAACCTTGAGCATCCTGTGGAAATATGAGGGGGGGGCGAGACCAGAGGGGAGACAGCAGAAGACAGAAAGACCACCGACCTTCCTGCAGTGAGAGAGTGATTGAGAGGCCCAAAGACTCAGCCTCGTTGTGGGAGATACCAACGATCCTTAATGCCTTGGTTTCCACAGCGTGAAACTCAGAAAGGTGAGAGGCGGGAGCACCAGCCCATTGGGGAGAACACTACTCCATCAGGCTACAGACAGAAGCTTTGCATGTGGTCAGGAGCTGAGGTGGGTCGCGGAAGGATGTTGCGGAATGGAGCTGTGCCCAGTGGCTTTGGAGGCCAGTTTAGAAATGTAGCTGTCCCAGGAAAGATCATGGCAGATAGTGAGACACAGAAGCTTGAATGAAAGTACTTCTTCAAGAGGATTGTTGAGAAAGTGGATTGGCATGGTGGCGGGTGAGGGGCGGGGGGAGGTTCAGACAGTCCTTTCGGAGAGACATCGTGAGAGTGTGAATATTTGTCAGGATTGAAAGACATGTTCCACGTGTTTGATCAGTTTTTTATTTTTCTCCAGATCTGCAGAGAGGGAAGAAGCTGCTGATTGCCGATCTGAGGGATGACAGATGATATGGCCGAGGGTGGAGTCATCAGCAGAGAGATAAAGAGGATTTTCCATCGAGTCAGAGAGATCATTGATGGAAAGTAGAAAAAGAACAGGGTGCAGAGCGCTGCCTTGAGCAACTCGAGCCTGGACTGGAAGACGTGATGAGAGAATTCCATTTGGGGCCACACGTTGGCTGTGACAGGAGAGTCTGCGAGTCATGAGTGGAGATGGCCTTGGATACCATATAAAGAGAATTTGGTGAGCAGGGCAGGGTGCCAGATCATATCGAAAGCATGTGATATGTCTCGGAATATGCCTCTGATTTCATGTGTGGCATTGAGGATCTCCATCCATTTTTGTGAGAACAGAAGCGATATATCCAGGGTGGAGTGACCTTCTCTGAAACCAAATTGATGATTGGAAATTAAGCCATTGGAGAATAGGAAGGATTTAATGTCTGAAGCGATGATGGATTCCATAACCTTGCTGATGATTGGGAGAAGGCTAATTGGTCTGTCGTTGTAGGGATCTGTTTTTGGACCTTTTTTATGCAGAGCGGGAATGTTTGCTGATTTGCAAGCAGATTGCAGATGACCTTGAGCAAATGAGAGGGTAAATAGAAAAGAGAGACGTTGATCAAGATCAGAGGAGCAGGTTTTTATTATACGTGGGGAGAATCTGAGTCGAGGTTTGACAGCAAGCTCTCAACCGTGTCAGGAGAAAAGGACAGAGTCCAGTCACAGCTGGGTGCGATTGGGTAAGGTGGGTCCAGAAAGCGATGGGTTTGGGACACGATTTGGAAGCAAACACGGAGTTTCGGCATTCAGCCTTTTCACAGGCAGTGTCAGCTGTGCGGCCATTTGATGTGAGGGAGGGGATGGAGGGGGAACATTCACCAGAAACAGATTTGATAAGATGCCACCAGGATTTGGAGGAGGGAAAGAGGTTTGAGAGTTCAGACTTGAGATGAGAATAACGTTATTTTCTGGCTCTCCCGAGCGCCGACGCACATTTGTTCCGAGCTTTATGGAAGGAACTGAGATTACCCTCAGTTGTATTTGCTTTCCATGAGGCTTTCCATTTTTTTTTTGTTCTGATTCGCATTTAATTCCAAAGTGTTCCATGTTTAACAGCCTATTTTAATTAACCGCATGTCGGAAGTAGTTTGTTTACCACTCATGTAGGCATGGGTAGTGTAAGAGACATCCTATGGGAAAAAGGATTCTGTTGAACAGATGTTGTTTGGGCTGTAAGTTGCAGCTTGGATTGGGAGATCTGACAGGATAGAGCGGTGGCCTCAGATGTTTGAGGGACAGGGTAGAAGGCTTTCAGTGGGCTTCGGCTGAGAAGTTGTGGGTGGAATGGAGCAGGATTGGTTTATTGTGGTATGGGGTGAGATGAGAGGGGCAGGAAGAGTGGGGAGATGAGATGACAGGGGTGTGTTTGCGGGGAGCTTGGAGAGGATGGCATGAAGGGGATGCAGAAAGAGGAGAGGTGAAGAGCAGGGATGCTGAAGAGTGGGACACGAGGAAGGACGTGGGCTGCAAGTCGATGTTTGGGAGAGCTCTGACACGGAGGGGTTTGACACTGCAAAATCATGTGAACAGGATTTGATTGTTGTGTGCAGACAACCTCTGCAAACAACTTCCCAAGATTCCCACATTTAACTTTCTGTGATGAACATCGTGGGATGGGTGGATGGCATTTTGTTCAATGCACGGAGGAAGGTCGAGCTGCAGCAACCAGAGGATGGATGACAGAAGCATTATTTCCGTGTGAGACAGGTTTCCAAAATGTGCCTGTGTTGAAGAAGAAGAAAATAACGAAGACCACGTTGGGTGCCGATGCCAGAGAAACAAGGGAAAAGAAGCATTTCAACACATTTTCAATAAAGGAAGAAGCATTTTCTTCAATGGGAATAACACTTGAGGGTTGCAGTGGGTGGGGAGAGTGTTGGTGGTGTTTATCCAAATGATACAGAGTGTTACACAGTTGGGGTTTGCGGTGGTGTTTCCAATAGAGTCCCTGAACACAAGGAGGAGCAACAACTTTCATTTGGAAGCCATTTTGTGTCCGTCAAGCACGGCACACCGAACCTGTGCCAGTTCCACCTGATGCGGAATGTGTTCGTTTTGTAACCAAGCTGTTTTTCTCTGCACGCAAAATGTAGATTATGTAACTTAATGTGTTTTTAGCTCATCTCAATGGAGATGACCTAATGAAGCCAGTCTCGAAGTCTGTCCACCCGTCCGTACGTCCGTCCGTCCACAATCAAACCGAGTGGAGACAAATAACCAATAGTGGAATAGATAGAGGTCGATGAGACCTGCACAACGATATAACTTTCAAGGTCGTCCAAGGTCGAGGTCAATGTCACGAGGCTGTCAAAGTTGCGAAAATTGTCGATTTCAAATCGTATCTCTTTCCTCGTTTATCAAGAGAGATCAAATGTTATTCGTGATTCAGATAGTGTGGACTATTATCTCGACCAACACGAGCCATTTTTTTGAAATTTGCTCTCGTTCCGATTTTATAGCCCTTTTCTTCAACAGACTGTCAACTTTTCATGAAGTCCCGTTCCACTGAAAACATGCACACAGTGATTGTAACCCTTCATTATTTTCTATTTTCATTCAATCTCTCATCTTTCATGTTTTCTCTTTTCCCACAGCTCGTTAATACATGTTTAGCCGTGATCATTCAAAAGCGGAACATCCACACCGCACGGGCAACTTGGCAGTACTCGATGCTGCCTTGCCAAGGTGCGAAGCAACTTCTTTGGTGTTTTCTAATATTCCATTTCTGACTGATCAACCAACGGTCATGATTTCCACATCAAACAACCTCACCTCAGTTCACGAATTTGGTTTCAGATCAAGTCACTCCACCTTGGACATGCTGCTTCCACTCACCCAGCAATGGATGCAGGCCCTCAATATTAGAGCGTCTCTCTGAACCGATCTCGTGCTTTTCATACAGTCTGGCATCCTGCAGTACTCTCCAAACTCTCTGCCTTCGGCATCCAAGGCCAACGTCACACATGGCTTCCTGACTCCTCCATTCCAGAAGTCAACGTGTGACATTCAACAGAATCCTTTCATCTCCTCTCCAGCTTGTTGTTGGCTTAACATTTTAAGGTGATGGTTTAAGATTATTGGGTCTTGAGTTCAAGCCCCTGTTGTGCCGTTGGAGCTCCTGTTGATGTAATACCAAGTGGGTTGACTCAGCCTGTCATCTTGAGCACCAGCTTCCTGGTAACATGGGCAGCACATCTGCGGCATAGCCGCGATTATTGAAAAATGATTTAACCAGCAGCCACAGGCTGCAAAAGAAACAAAATCTCCTCTCCCTGTGAAGGCTGGAGTGCCCAAAGCAGTGTTCGAGGTCCAGTCCTATTCCTGCTCTTCATGAATAATCTCTCTGACTCGATGGAAAATCCTCTTTTGTGTATTTGCTGATGACTTCACCCTGTGTTGTGACATCCCTCATTCTTCAGAAAGGTTGCCTGCAGCATCTCCCTCTCTCCAGACCTTGACAAAATCGCAAGATGGTGAAACACTTGTTGTATGTTTTTCAATCCTGGTGACAAATATGATATGCTCATTCTCTCTCTTCAGAAGGAACCCCTCCCCCCTCCCCTCCCCGCTCCCCTCCCCACCCCATCCACTTTCCTATCAATGCCTTGAGGAAGATCAGTCACTTAAAATACGAGATCTCACTGTCAGGCGTGATCTTTCTTGGACAAACCACATTTCAAAGTTGACCTCCAAAGCCACCTGATGATTCTGCATCCTCAATCATACGAAGTCCTTCCTTGACACACCTGAACTCCTATCCATCAGCCTTTCTTGTACATGTGCAATGAACAAATCCATGTCTTCAATAAAAAATATATCTGGAACGGCACTCGGAAGAGTGTACACCTCCACCAGACTGAAAAGTTTATGGTTTGTATCCCACTGATAGGCCGAATCTGGATCCGGACCTGAACTGAAATCGAATCGGCTTATTCTTGTCAGCGAGCCAACTCTTCCACAACCTTTTGAAATATCGTGCTTTGGATCGGTTTTGTCCCCATCTCTCGATGGTGAAGAATCACTTTCGACATTCTCGTATCCAGATCTGGATTTTCACCAAATGTCGTCAATTTGTCCTCGTCATACACCAAACCTGTCGACTAAGTTTCGTCTGAATCCATTGATAATTTTTTGAGGTATTCTGTTCTCAGACTTACAGCCAAACATGGGTGAAAACACAACCTCCGACCACCTTCGGTGGTGGAGGTAAATTAAAAAATACAAATCTTGAACACTTTCTTCAACACAAGTGTATATTTGCCTTTCTTTAACACGTACCAAAGATGAATCACCCTTTCGTGAACACACACCTTCACACACCCTTTCTTGATCATGTCTGGTGATCCAAAAACAATTTCTCAAAGATTACACAAAATGGAAATGAGGGAAAGCAAGAGGTGGTTTTGCATCGTACTTCACTGGCCAATCTTAACTCCAGTGGTGCAGCGTTGAGCTGTAGACACCACACTTGATGACCAAAATCAATCATTCATGACTTGTCCCACCCGTGTGAACATTAATATTATTATTATTAATAATATTGCATCCACTATTATTTTCACTCCTCAGATAGTTGGGAAAGATCATCCAAGGGCTTGACATTTTAAAAGCCACTGGACCAGATTGTATCCCTGCAATTGTCCTGAAGACGTGTTTGCCAGAATTGTCTCCTGTTCTGTCAAACCTGCACAACCTATGCTTAACAAAGTTTGTTTTCTTATCTTTCTGGAAGTTAGCTTCAGTTGTACCTGCCTTTAAAGGCTCTGGGGAGAAATCTGATCCCTCCAAATGTCGGCCGATCAGCTTTCTTCCCATAAGGAGCACAGTATTTTGAATAGCTCATCGACGAGCACGTTATCATTTTCTTCGAAGTCCACAATCTCTGAACTGATGCTCAGGATGGATGCCATCATTTCCGATCGACTGGTGTTGTTCTTTCCCTCACAACTGAACACTTGAACCAGGCCCCAGACAAGTGCGGCAAGGCCAGACATGTAGCCCTTGACATCTCCAAGGCTTTTTGATAGATTGTCACAAGGGTCTCATTCACAAGCTGCAGTCACATGGTATTCCTGGGCATCTGTGGCAAGAATCTCAGAATAATAATAGATCACCACATTTTTGTGTGGCATGAGTGTCAATGTTCTGCAGCCCATATCATTCATGCAGGTACCTCCCAGGTCTGTGTTCGGGCCTTCGATGCTTCTGCTTTGCAACATTTACGTGCCACACAACATTTCATCTCGGCTCGCCATGTATGCTGGTGACTCAAACCGACACAGAACTTATGCTTGCTGCCTGCCTGCTTCATTCCGCCTTCAAGCCAGCGTCAATCCAAATTGGGATCTTGAGAATGTTAGTAACTGGGGAAAAGACTGATTCATCAACATCAATCAAAAGAAAACCCACCTAATATCCATGTCCAGGTCAAGATACCCTTCTTTTCACAACCTGGTTAGCCTGTCATCCTTTTGACAGCCTGTCATCCTTCCGAGGTCGGTGAAATGAGTACCAGTGCAGCAGCCATAAAGCTGCACATGAAGGAAAGGAGTATCGATTCCTCCTCTGCCTTAATTCCTCGTAAATCCTTGAAGTGAGCAGAAGAAATGGGACACTTTTGAGGTTGAAGTAAAATATTTGGAAAGAAAGAAGCAAAACGAGGAATTATGGAGACAAAAGGGACACCAAATTTTACAGTGGCCGGCTGAAGTAGGCCTTGATCAAGAGAAAAAAACAAATTTGACGAACACAGCACAAGAAGGTACGAATTAATACAGACAACAAATGACTTTTGAAATGACTTGATCTGCCGTAGATTCTTGGCACGCATCCACCAAAATCCATCGACGAGTGATCGGGTGGCCTCGACGTGTGGCATGCCTGCCAAATAAGGATTGTACCATGAAACGACTCACCAGCTTTTGAAAGCAGCTGAAAATACTTGGAAATGTACCTGTGAAAAGGGGTGCACCTCTGCACAACAAAAGATTTCGAGAACTTTTTGAACAACTCGAGCTTTCTGAACAACTAAACAACAAGTTTTACCAGAAGGGGGTTGTTGGCGGACCTTGAGTGCCCTGCGGAGATATGGTCGGGACAAATCACAGACAGAGCAGGGGGCTGAGACCAGAGAGGAGATGGAAGAAGACAATGACCACCGACCTGCCTGCAGTGAGAAAGTGACAGGCTCAAAGACAGCGTCATTGAAGGAGATGCTAATGATCCGAAATGCCTTGGTTTTGACAGCATGAAGCTGAGAAAGATGGGAAGCAGGAGCACCAACCCCGAGGGGAGAGCAGTACTCCATCAGGCTGCGGACGAAAGCTTTGCATGTGGTCAGGAGCTCAGGTGGGCCGATGAAGGACTTTGCACGACGGAGGATTCCCAGTCGGCAACTTCCTTTGGAGGCCAGGTTGGAAATGTGGCTTTCCTTGGAAAGATCATGGCAGATCGTAAGACCCAGAAGTTTGAAATGAAGGACTTCTTCCAGAGGATTGTTGAGAAAGTAGATGTTGGGGGGGGGGGTGTTGTGGGGCTTCCAAAAGGTCCTTTCAGAGAGACAAAGTGTGAGTGTGAATATTTGTCAGGATTGAAAGACATGTTCCACGTGTTTGACCAGTTTGTGATTTTTCTCCAGATCTGCAGAGAGGGAAGAAGCTGCTGCTTGCCAGTCTGAGGGATGACAGAGGGTGGAGTCATCAGCAAAGAGAAAAAGAGGATTTTCCAGAGAGTTTGGAGAGATCGTTGATGAAGACCAGAAAAGGAACAGGGCCCAAAATGTTGCTTTGAGGAACTCCAGCCTGGACAGGAAGAGGGGATGAAAGAACTCCATTTAGGGCCACATGATGACTGTGACAGGAGAGGAAGTCTGTGAGCCATGGGTGAAGCTGGCCTTGAATACCATCGGAAGAGAGTTTGCTGAGCAGCGCAGGGTGTCAGAGCCTGTCAACAGCATGCGATATGTCGAGGGATATGGCTCTGATTTCATGTCCATTGTTGGGAGAGCAGAAGCAGCATATCGAGAGTGGACAGACCTGGTCTGAAACCAACTTGATTATCGAAAATAAACCCATTGGAGAAGGGGAAGGATTTCATGTCTGAAGCAATGAAGGGTTCCATTACCTTGCTGATGATTGGGAGGTGGCTGATTGGTTTGCAGTTGCAGGGATCTGTTTTTCCACCTTTTTTATGCAGGACGGTAATGTTAATGTCGGTTTTCATTTCTGCATGAGCGGTATTCATCGTTCGTGCACATGATAAGATGGCCCTCAGCGCAACAGATTCTTGTCTATTCCCTTTCCTTCAAGACTCATCGGCTTGGAAATGCACGATTTATTTGCACATTTTATTTTGTGTTTCATTTTCACATTGGACTTGCACGATATTTGAGTCATCACACCGCAAGATTTTCCTTGACAGTTCATTGTGACCGTCAAACATGGCTCTGGACTTGGCTCATTTACCTCAAGTCCCACCTTTTTCCATCGATGTTGATGCCCACCTTTTTCCATCGGCAATCGACACCTTGTTCAGCAGCTGTATGGATGCTAACTGACTCTTCGTGTCGCGCTGGACAAAGAGGTGATAATTGCTGTTGATGTTGTGTGGGTGCTTCGTGTTTCTGCTCGGTTGTTCAGGCGGATGGCTGCATTCTGGTGCTCATCCAGCACCCCGAACATTGCGATGTGAGCCAGGCCTGCATTAATTGGGAGTTGCATCTCGTTTGGTCAGGAGAGAATGACCACGAGAATGGACGGTTGGAGGACATGTGCAGCGATGCGCCAGTCGGCACGCTGGATTTGGCTGAAGTCTTGTTTGAGGCTCTGCTCACACTGGTCACCTTTAAAAGGACAGCAGGACTGTCTTGTTGGCAGTTGGTGAGAGATCCAATTGATGTTTTTTGACAGCTCCTGACAGTTGGGAACAGCAGCAACAGCAGTTGGTGACAGTTGAACTGTTCCTTCTGGTTGTGCTCGGTACCTGGTTCCTGACGTTCCTGATTTGTGGCGGTGACCATGTTACGTCGATTGGTGTTCAAGCCTGTTTGTGGGTGGGTGCACGGTGAGGCAGGGCACTGGCAGCGGAGACGAGCCAAGTTGTAGAGGGCTCATTTGGAGAGGTAGACCAAGCCACACTCCCACCTTTTGTGTGATTTTCGGAGATGCATGATGATTTCTGCCGTGGTTAGCCGAGACCGGATTTATATTTCCCCCTTGCGACACTGTCAAGGATGTACTGGCTAAAAGGAACAGATCATTTGGAATAAAGTCCCTTTAAGCTAGGAGTCGGACCATGCTGAATCAAATGAAGGAAAAGACAAAAATGAGTTGGGAACATTTATAATCATATCTTATTTACAAGCAAGTGAGGAAAAGTATGTGGTGTCGGGAATAGTTTATAAGGGTGTGTTGTGCAGGGAAAGAAAGACATGTGAGAGGTGCGGCAATATTACAAGAAACTTACAAAAGCGGACACAGAACAGACATAACCCGAAATAATAGCAATAATAATACGAATAATAATAAGCTTCTGCAATCTCACTTATGTCGACAGGCGCGAGGACAGCACGCACACGCACACAAAAACCCGATGAAGAGTTTATATTGAAGCGAGAAAGGAGAACAAGTTGAGGCTGCCGTCTCTCTGTACTTTGTACAATTCATTGCCCGAACGCGCCACCAATATGTTTGGGGCGAATGCTCCGTGGTGCAATACCACCTCGAAAGCTGGTGCGTCGTCTCTTGCTCCGTGCAGCTCCCGTCGAGACGCAACCGTCGGCGTGAAGGGGGTGCTTGAGTTTGGAGGGTGGAGTCTGGAGCGATCGGACAAGAGTGGAAGGTAGGATCGGATGGGTGGAGTCAGCAACGTTGAGGCTGAGTCCAGGCGATGATGAATGGAGACGAATGACAGAGAGCGAAAACGGCCCCAAGATCCGCCTTGTATAGACCCCGCAGTGTGGGGAGGGGGGGCCACCGCGAAGCGATGCGTCATCACCTGAATCGGCCCCCCTGATTGGTCCCGGTCCCCCGCGTGGTCAGGCCACGATGGCCCGAAACGGTGACATTCCACTTCCAGCCAGGTGACCCCGAGCCGTGAAAATGTCCTGCTTCGACCCGACGACATGATATGAATCGCCCACACCGAACTCCGCGTCATGAATTGCCTTGCAACAACCCCCGGGCCGTGCCCTTACGACCGGCTGAGGGTGGCGTCCGTCGCACATGCTTGCCCGGGCGCAAGCGTTCAGCGCAGTTCACTCGGATGGGAACTGCCGGCTCCGTGATGCATCACGCGGCCCGAGCGATCTGGACTGCGCAGCACACCTCTTGCCTGATCGGGGTTTCGCCGGGCGGAGAGGTCGGAAGACCTTCATCCGTGGGGAACATTATCGGCAGCCAGCGAGGACAGATGGTAAGGTGTTATAATAAACCCATGCACAGACGGTAAGACGTGTCCATTCGTGCCCTGCTCTGTACGATAATGAAGTGTCCCGAGCTTAGCACGGGTCCCCCTTCGAGCACGTTCCGTACAGTGAGTGTGGATCCACCATGGCCCCCGTGGTCAGCGCTCGCTTTCGCCCAATTCCGTTATTGTGTGTCTGGGGCCAACACCGATCTGTGTCAGGGTTTGAGGGGAACGCTTGGATGTAATAATTTCATGGAGGTTTGGAATGAAAAGGATATAGATGTTAGTTTCCAGTGAAGAAATGGAGGGAAAAGAGATTGCCGATATAATTCTTCCAGAAATGGATTGAAAAGTACACGCCGCCCGTATCTTGCACACTTGTGTCCCGTAGTTGTTTTTGTCGTTGCAAAGTTGTTGTTTTTCGATTGTCGGCCTATGGCATTGCAGCTGTTGGCACCAAGCTGCCAGCGACATTCTCACAGAGATATTAGTTTCAATGCAACCAGCAATCTCATCCCAGATCGTCGGAAGCTCGAGTGGATAATCTCAAGTTGCTGGGCATCCTGTAAAACTCGCCGCAAAATCTGGGTTGAGGGATCACTTGAGGACGGGAGTTCTGCACTGTCAATGCTCGTCCGGTGCCCCCACGGCCTTTCTATTCCCCTGCCCTGGTCACGCACGTGCTGCACGTCTTGGCCTGTGCGAGGACCCAAATTCAGATTTACCTCAGAAAATAAGAGTAGAAATGAAGTTGGTGGTGTAAGCAAACCGAGCTGTGAGATCCCAGCAATGCACGTCCTGTTGTTCCGCCAGACAAAAGGGAAGGGACTATCTTTACGTGCATTCATAGAATAACTTTCTCACGACCGTGAAATGTTGGGTGCCATTGCCTTAAAGGCATGCGGTTCCGAGAATTGCAACAATATATTCAGATATATATATATATATATATATATATATATATATATATATATATATATATATATATATATATATATATATATATATATATATATATATATATATATATATATATATATATATATCTCGTCACGAGGAGTGATGTAAGGGACACATCGGCCATTTTAGAGTTAATGCCATTTTGCACTATTTTAACCCTAACCCCATCATCCGAGCCAATCATCATCATGTCATTAAAAAATGTCGCTTGCATCACTCCGCCTCACGGGGCTATATATATATATATATATATATATATATATATATATATATAGATATATATATAAATATATATATATATATATATATATATATATATATATAAATTTTCTCATTGTAAACACCTCGTTTTATCTCCTGTAATGGTGGCAGCATGATTGAGCCTTGTTCCAACAGTGGAAGTGACATCTTGCATACTTCCTATTGATGGGATTTACATGTGGCAGTGTTTTCAACTTCATGTCCTTCATCATTTTAAGGTGATGTTTATCCTGCAAATGTGGTTCATTTGTCTCAAACTTTAAGATATGTTTCTGCAAAGGAAGATTCAGATGTTTATTTGACAAACAGCAGTCCTGTCTGTTCTGCAACAGATGAGCAGAAACAAACAAAATTAACATTCACTCTTGAATTCAGGGTTCATAAAATTTTCGAAATTGTTCAATATTTTGAGTATTGAGTTTCTCTAAAATACCTCATTGTTGTTTGTTTTTGTAGAACAATCAAGAAATCCATTTGGGCAGATACGGTCCAGGAGCAGCTTTACGATGAAGATGATATCTTTTTTGAAGAACCAATCCCAAGAACAAGACTCAAAATACAAGTGTGCAGCTGGTGAAAACCACACAAAGATATATATTGAATCAAACAAACCTAAAAAGGTTATCGAAAGGCAAAAGTGTTATAAATGTAAGATATGCAGTGGAGATTCAACAAACATCAAAATACACATGAGGACCCACAGAGGAGAACGCCCACAAAAATGCTCCGTTTGTGATAAAGATTTCTCTCGTAACAGCAGTTTGAAAATACATATGAGGATCCACACAGGAGAGCGTCCTCACAAATGCTCTGTCTGTGATAAAGATTTCTCTGAAAAAGGCAGTTTGAAAATGCATATGAGGACCCACACAGGAGAGCGTCCTCACATATGCTCTGTCTGTGATAAAGGTTTCTCGAAAAAAAGCAATTTGAAAATACATATGAGTATCCACACAGGAGAGCGTCCTCACAAATGCTCTGTCTGTGATAAAGGTTTCTCTGAAAAAGGCAGTTTGAAAATACACATGAGGATCCACACAGGAGAGCGTCCTTACAAATGCTCTGTCTGTGATAAAGGTTTCTCTGAAAAAGGCAGTTTGAAAATACATATGAGGATCCACACAGGAGAGCGTCCTCACAAATGCTCTGTGTGTGATAAAGGTTTCTCTGAAAAAGGCAATTTGAAGATGCATCTGAGGATCCACACAGGAGAGCGTCCTTACAAATGCTCTGTCTGTGATAAAGGTTTCTTGAAAAAAAACCATTTGAAAATACATATGAGGACCCACACAGGAGAGTGTCCTTACAAATGCTCTGTCTGTGATAAAAGTTTCTCTCGAAACAGCAGTTTGAAAATACATATGAGGACCCACACAGGAGAGCGCCCTCACAAATGCTCTGTCTGTGATAAATGTTTCTCTCGAAACAGCAGTTTGAAAATACATATGAGGATCCATACAGAAGAACTTCCTCAGAAATGCTCCATTTGTGATGTAAGTTTCTCTGGAAAAGGCCATTTGAATCGGCACATGAGGATCCATACAGGAGAGCAGACAAAAAATCCACACAAAAAGAAGAGACAAAAATACAGGAACGAGAAAACGAAGCATCCTTTCAATACATTGGAATAAAAGAAGCCCCAGGTACAACACAAAAAAAATGCGTAAAATAATCGGCAAAGAGTACCAACACAGAATAAGACTAATTTTGAAGTCTTCCCTCTCTCCATTGAACAAAACCAAAGCTGCAAACCAACTTGCAGTGCTGGTATTCCAATATGGCTGTGCAATTATAAACTGTGCACAATTGGAAATCAACAATTTAGACACCAAAACAAGGAAACATCTAACTATTAACAAGATGTTCGACAAAAACCAATACATGCCGTGGTTGTATATACCGAGACGGGAACGAGGAGGTTGTGGAATGGAGCATAACCAAGTGCACAGAACATCGTGTGTCAGACCAGCGGAGTTTGTGAAAAGCTCAACAGACTATCGTATGAGATTTTTACATGACGAAGAAAACAACACACCAGAAAAGGGATCCTTATTCCATTTTGCAACAAACTTCAAAAAGCAGGTGTAAATAATGGATAATACACAGGAAAACGAAACAAAAACAAACACAGCCCCAATGATTGCAAAGAAAAATTTAAAAAAGAAATATCAGCAGATATACTTTGACAAATGGGAGTGATAAAAGAGCAGGAAGATTAAAAACAGAGCTTGACAGGATAGGGATTGACAAGGAAGGCTCACTGGAATGGCTAAGAAGAGGTGCAATGAATTGGGATGGAGAACGAGTCATCATAAATGCTCAAGATCAAGAACACCACACTGATGCCTTCAAGAAAATGTCGGGAAGTATGGACATCACAAACCAAGCACTGCCTCCGGACATCGTGCTCAAACACAAAAAGGAAAAGTCAGCATTTTTCTTTGAGGTTTCAGTTCCCAATGACTTTGGACGACATGCCACAGAAATCAGCGAAATGACAAAATACCAGGTTCTGAAAAATGAGGTCAAGAGGACCTCAAAAATGAAGTAAGCTGAAATTTTACCAGTGATAGTCGGAATGAAAATTATACCAGTGATCGTCGGAATGAAAAGTTTTCCAGTGCGAGTCGGAGTGAGGGGAATGATAAGGAAAACCCTGACTGAGGACTTGAATATCACTCTGGGTATATAATTCCAAACAAGCTTCAAGTGGAGGCTGTTCGAGGTGGAGTGAGGATTTTGAAGAGTCCTTGGAACGAGGGTATGAGAAGGACATTTCACAGTTTGTTTTATGAATCATGATCCTTCACCAAAAAGGAGGTGGAGATTTTGAGTTCTGGGAGAACTTCCTCTCACCTTTTGAAATCCAAAGTAGATAACAACCAATGAGAGCCCAAAAAAACTCAAACAAACAAACAAAGTTAATGAAAGAAGGAAAGTCCAGCAGTTTGAAAATTTACTCAGAAGTGTCAATCAAAAACTAAGGAAATCGAAGCAGACTGTTGCAATCCCTCCACCCCAGAAAATGATGAACTACTTTTGGAAAGGGATTGATGAAAACTGAAAAGAACACAACAAGAAGGTGGAAGAGGTCCAAAACTTGGAAAAGAGAAGCAACACCGAGAGGATATTTCTCAAGTGATAATTGCCAAACAGAAAATTATGGAACACTCACCAAGATTCCAAAATTCAAAACCCTGGTCTGGAGAGCATCCCACATTTCTGGTGCTCTTCACAATCACTTCATTCGAGCATTGGATGAGCTATCCCAAGGAGAAAAGGCAACGGATGAGTGGTAGTCCAATCCTGATCTTCCCTTATGAGATTTCAACTTGGAAAACACCATTTTAAGTCCTCTCATCCTGACCCACTGTCTTTTGATCTTCACTCATTCACTATGTCTTTTGCACCTGAGAAGGAGGAGAACATTCTTTCAATCCTCAACTTTTTTTGTGTGCATGGAGACAGAATTCGGACACCAAAAAGATCACAAAACAACATAACAAAGGGAACAGCAGTGGAAAGGAGAAACGTCGTCAGCAGGGTGGAGGGGAAAATAGACGGAGACTGACATAAGGTATGCAGGTAACGATGAGGGGTAAGGGCCAACGTCAGGGGTTGACAAGTTGGATGCATTCGCAAAATGTTGGAAGTGGTGGGGGATTGTTTACTGGGTGGAGAAAATATCATGTTTTTGGATGTGTGATGACATGAGATGGTGTTGAACAGGTGTCTTCAGACCTGGAGGGAAGAATCAGATTGAAGATAATGTGTAAAAAAAGGAACACATGAGTGTTCATGAGTGTCCACATCCTTCGGAGAGAAGAAGCATGGAGAGGGTGGAGCGTGCAGGACCAGAAATGAGTCGGAAGAAGATGGAGAGCACCAACCTGGTGGCGATGGTGAAGTGATTGTCCCATCGACTCGGCTTCATCGTGAGAAATTCCAATGATCTTGAAAGCCTTTGTTTCCACGGCTTCAAGGAGAGCAATATGGGAGCCACCCCAGACAGAAGAGCAGGACTCCATTAAGCTGTGGATGAAAGCCTTGCAGGTGGATAGGAGCTCGTCTAGTTTGGAGGCCAACGATGAAATGTGGCTTGCCCAAGAGAGATCATGGCTCCGAGTGAGATCCAAGAGTTTGAGTGACTGAACCTCTTTAAGAGGGTTGATGAGAAAGTACATGGGTTTGTGGTATGGTCTTTGTGGAGAGAAAGGGGAAGAGGGAAAGATGTCGAACCAGTTTGTGATTTTTGTCAAGGTCAAAAGGGAGGGAAGAGCCCTTCTGTCTGTCAGAAGGATGAAGGATGTCATGGCAGAGAGTGGAGACGTCAGCAAAGAGAAAATGAGAATTTTCCAGCGAGTTGGGGATATCATTGATGAAGATTCGTCATAAGATGGGGTTGAGAACACTGTATTGGGGGAAGTCCAGCTTTGACAGGGAGAGGAGAACAAACCATGAGCGGAGTTCGCCAACAGTTTGGAGAGAATGTGGGATGCCAGACCATATCGAAAGCTCAATATATTCCCAGAAAGTCGGCTTTGATATGTCTGATATCGAAGTCCTCCAACCATTGTTGAAAGAGTAAAAGCAGCATGTCCAAGTTGGAGTGACCTGGTCTGAATCCAAATTGATGATTTTGGAAAAAGGGTGTGATTTTATGTCAACTGCGATGATGGATTCCACGACATTGCTGATGTGTGGAAGAAATCGAAAATGCAGGATCCCGTGCTCTCACAAACAATGGTGAATGCCAGCTTGGAAGAAGAAAATATTTTAAAATCCTTTTCCAGGCCTCTATTTTGGTTTTGGCTCAACTAATCTAAGTGCAGCCAAGTGAGATTTCGCTTTAAAGTTCAGCAGTTTAAAAAAATCAACTTGTCTTGCATCGGAACAACTTGTCTTGCATCAACAGTTTATTGAGCATTGCAGATGGAGATTGATGAAAAACCCCAAAGATAAAATGAAAACTCTGTCAAAATGCATTCCTTGATAATTTAGATGACAAACGTCAGGGAAATCCTTTCACGTGTTCATTGTTAGATGCTGTTTCCATTAACTATAGTTGAAGAGTAAATATATTAATGATGCAATCCACGAGTCATTGAACAATTTCGATTAACTATCTCCAGTCATTAATTCCTGTGTTCACCAAAAAAGACATGATGGTTTATGGACAAATGTACATTCCAATCAGATTTATGACTGCAATTATTCTGCAGTTGAACAATAAAAATATTGCAGTAAATCAACCAAGAACGGGAATAGTAAAATTGTTCTCCAATAAATGATGAACAACACACGTGAGTCATGATGCTGCTTGTTTTTATTGAATGTAACTGAATGCATCAGGTGGTGTATCCAGACTCAGAACAAGCAATGTTATAATGCTGTGAGAAATTTGTACAGTATTTTTGTATCAATATGAACATTGCAGTTCTCAGAGGCAAAACTCGAGGGGGAGCACTCGGGAGATTGCAAAACCTCCGCCGCCAATACTGCTGGGTCACTCAAGTGAACCTTGTATCTTATTCATTAAATATGTCAACAGTGCTGAGAGTGAGAGTTCTTTTTGCCAACATTTTTTTTTGGGGGGGGGGTAGTTGGAAACCACTTAAAACGTAAAAATGCAAAAAAAAAAAAAAAATCAATTTTGTTGAAAAAAAGTTGCAAAACTTTTTTTTTCTCCAACAATTTTTTTGGGGGGGGGGTTGGAAATCACTTAAAATATGTAGAAATGCAAAAAAAAATTCTCTAACAAATTTTTTTTGGGTGGGGGGTAACAATTTTTGGGGGGTTGGAAATCACTTAAAACATGTAGAAATCCCCAAAAATAATTTTGGGGGTAGCATTTTTGGGGGGGGGGGTTGGAAATCACTGAAAACATGTCGAAATGCAAAAAAACAAAAATTGGGGGGTTACAATTTTTTGGGGGGGTTGGAAATCACTGAAAACATGCAGAAATGCAAAAAAAAATTCTGTTTTTTTGGGGGGGGGGTAAAAAAAAATTTGGGGGGGTTTGGAAATCACGTAAAACATGCAGAAATGCAAAAAAAAAAAAAAATTCTCTAACTTTTTTTGGGGGGGGGGGTGCAAGTCCAAAATTTAATGGCATGATCCTTGGACCATACCTAACCCCCCCACCAAGTTTCGTCGAAATCCGTCGAGTTTTTTTCCGTAATACTGTTCACAAACAAACAAACAAACAGAAAGGGGTGAAAACAGTAACCTCCATCCATCTTCGAAGATGGCGGAGATTAAAAATCAATGATATTGAAGAAACATATCACGCCATAAGCGTGGTCAATCCAAACATGCAATCCAGCAAAAGAAACATATTTCACACTTGAAGTGGGATTGTGGAAGAAAAATAATTAATTCAATCTTGTGAAATGTAGAATATTCTGCACCAACAATTTTCTGTCATGTTCGGTAATGAACTGATGATACTCATTTCATCTTGTGTGCTTATAAATGCTTGTCAAGGTCTCATCTATTACAAAACATTGTAATTAACTCGTTATTTTGTCATCTTGTGTGGTGTTGTTCACCAAGAAGAATCAAGGAAGTGTGTTTTAAAACCCACTCGCCCAGTAACTGGGCAGGTTGGAACGCTCGGCTGATCAGCTCGCAGCTGCAAGCTCAGGTTCGTTGAGGTTGCTTGCCAATATACACTCCTGTCTTGTCAAGCATAATACCATGGGCCCCATGTCTCACAATGTTTCTTTGTCAGTTACCCATCCCTCTTCCTTTAGAGTTTAGAATGCTGTGATCACAAAATACTGCATACAGCTGTGCATTATCAGAACACCCCACCTTTTACCTTGAGGCTGGAATGTTCTCAGCTTTGGAAAAATCTTACTTAACAGGCCATTGAGATGTCAGTAAGCTTTTATAACAAGTACTGTTCTTTGTGTAACGCATGCCCCCTCCTTCACTCTTTTTATGCAAATAATTTTGCTCGAAAGATGATCGGCTTGGAAAACAGAACGGAGTGAAGGAAGTTCACAGCATCTCATCTTGGTGTTGATCTCTGTATTTGCTTCCGTGTACACGTAAATAAATGATTCAGCTCTCACGAGAACTGAAGTGATGTTCAATTCCAGTGAAGGTTCCGGTGATTGCCCCAAAGAAATTGACATAGTGAGCAGGGCTCGCAACATCCCAGGGGCGAGGGGTGTTGTCGGGGGTTGGCAGCGGAGGTCAAAGTAACGTCGGCTGAGGTGATGCACACGCAGGTGGCCACCTGAAGGAGCAGGTAAGGGGACCGCTACAGATTCCCTTTCCTGACACTTTCGCTGTGTCCTGCATTCTATAAAGTCGTGTGCCTTGCCTCTGATTCAACTGGGTGATTCTACTCAGAGGAAAGTGAGTTGAGTCATTTATTGGAAGCTTCGCGATGCAACATTTGGATTAAAACCAGGTTGTGGTAATCTGTGCCAGGAAAGCTGAATTGTGGGAAATCCGTGCCAGGTTTGAATGTTTTTATCCTGGCATTCGAACAATCGACAGGCTTGTCGAGCCGCTCCACTGATTTTGAATCGTAGTACGAGCAACTGAAAGGTGCCCACTGATTCTTAGTTGGTGCATAAGCGAGGTGTTCCATGAGGTTGATGCTCAATGCCCTGTGCCTTTGGGTCCGAAGGTGTTGATCAGTGCTGTCAATTTAGCGCTGTACAATCTGGAATCTAAGAACATCTGGTGGGTTATGTTAGGATCAGCGACCCTTGGTTTCAGGTATCCGGGATCACGAGGAGTGGAGAAGGACTTAAACATCATTTAGGTTTCAGGTTCCCTCTTTGCTGGTGGACGAATGCATTTATTGCAACTTTAACTTTTAAGGATCATTTTTGGCTCATTTTTTTTAGGGTGTTGGCTTCATGGTTGGGGTGGTGAGCTCTTTTTTTTGTGTTTATTGTCGAGGCTCGAATGAGAGCTATCACACAGAATGCACAACAAGGGGGGGGGGGCAGGAGACAAGATGGGTGGACAGGGCAGGACAAAACAATGGGGAACAGAGACATTAGATCTGTGGAAGGGAGAGGGATGGGATGGTGCTCATGGGGAAAACAAGATGGACACCACAGGGACTTGCAGGACCTTGCAGGACAGGGAACTTTCAGGAATGAAAGCAGGCAATTTGAAGGAGGTGGGTTTGGGGTTTTCAAACCGTGGAAGAAAAGATTGTGGTTTTGGATGGGCGGAGATCAGAGGTGGTGTTGAACAGCTGTTTTGAAGACCTGGAGGGAAGAGTGGGATGTTAGAGAGTGTGGGAGTTTATTCCGTCATCTGATCGAGCGAACTCGGGCATAGTTTATTCCAAAGGTGGGGAAAAAGAGGAATGAAAGAGTGAAGGTGAGCAGTGATTCGTCATTTTGGCAGTTTTAACAGAAGGGGGTTGATGGCGGATCTTGAGCACCACGCATAAATATGGGGGGAATCTAGTGCTCTGTCTGCAAAATCAACTTGTCTTGCATCGGAACAACTTGTCTTGCATCAACAGTTTATTGAGCAACATCAACAGCAACATCAACCCCATCTTATTGCAGACAGAGCAGTGAAGGGGGAGGGGTGTACCAGACAGGGGATGGGGGAAGACAGAAAGACCACCGATCTGCTTGTGGTGAGAAAGTGAATGGCTCACGGTGGGAGATACCAATGATCCTAAATGCCTTGGTTTCCACAGCGTGAAGTTGAGAAAGGTGGGACCACCAGCTCAGAGGGGACAGCAGTACTCCATCATGCTGCAGCTGAAAGCTTTGCATGTGATCAGGAGCTCAAGTGGGCCAAGGAAGGACTTTGCACAATGAAAGATGCCCAGTTGGTGACTGGCTTTGGAGGCCAGTTTGGAAATGTGGATTTCCCAGGAAAGAACATTACAGATAGTGAGACCCATAAGTTTGAATGAAAGGACTTCTTCCAGAGGATTGTTGACAAAGTCGATGGGGGTGGAGGTTCCAGACGGAACAGGAACAGTGAGGAACTGTGAGGAACAGTGAGGGTGTGAGATTTGTTCGGATTGAAAGACATGTTCTTTGTGTTGGACCAGCTTGTGATTTTATCCAGATCTGCAGAGTGAAGAAGTTGGACCAAAGACACTGTGAAACTGAGGTGAAGAAGCTTGGGAGAGAGTGGGAAATGATCATGTCAGTCCACCGGACAATATTTTGTTTTCATGATATTTTATCTTCTCTCAAATGTCACATCATTTCTTTTTTCTTCGAATCCTTCCTCATTTGTCAAACCTTTCTTGGAACCATTTTGATTGTTCTTGCTCTGCTTTGTTTGGCTGACAGGAATGCTTGGAGGTATGCACACCTGCCTCGATGCTGTCTTGCCTGAGTTTGAATATCGACCCAGTTATAAACTCTCATCGTGTGGTTGCACAGGCAAGGTCATTCACCAATGTGTGTGCCGTCCATCGGATGGACATTAAATGGGAGTCCCATCTGCCGGAATTGGTTTGTTGATGTTAAACATCCCAAGGTGTCCTTCACGAAGAGTCGGCGAGCTATCGCTGGCATCCTGAACAAATTACAAATTCCTGCCCCAACCAGTAGAGGGCACTGTATCAGCGGTACATCCACACCCTCAGGCAATGATGTTGTCCTGCTGCCTTGTGCTGCACACGAATGAAGAAGAAGACTTCTTTGATTCTCAAATATAAACCCCTTCAATATCGATCCAAAAATGTAATTTTATCTTCTTTATTGCTGTCCAATACTGCTTCAGATGCATTTGTGTGTTTTTCCACCATTATTCCTCTTTTCTCCTTTTCCTGAACAGAATTCCCCATTCATAAATTGATCTGTGTCCAACAGGGCTGTACAGAGGGAGTGAATTGACCTCTGAACTGTCCAGTCTCCTTTGATGATCATCCTGACCATACAGTGTCGAATGAATAGCTCGTCTTGCTCATGAAGGTTCGTGTCCAACTGTTATTGGCATTTTTGGTCGGACAAAGGCAGGGTTCCCACTGACCTGGAAAGTCAACCAATTGAGGTTGGTCAGGGAAAGTCAGGGATTTTTTTTTGTTGGTCAGGGAAATGTGTGATTAGTGCCTAATGATTTTAATTCGTACCCTTTACACCCAGTCATTTATTTTGTTCATGATTATAAAAGTTTTCTTTATTTCTCTTTTCTTGAAAGTCAGAGCTGTACAGTTGCCAGTATCGACTTTATCTTTGTATTTCAGCCATGAGGAGTGTGCCCCATTCAATGACAGAAACAAAGATTTTACCATGTCTCTGTGTGATTTGAGGGGCTAAAGCTGTTTGAGATTGCAGTTGTACCCTTTCGTTAAGCTCAGGTGTTCAGTGTGTAATATAAATGACTTTTACCATGTAGAAAGTACAGTTCAATAATCATAGTCTAGAACTTCAGAACAATTTATGTGCATTATCAGCGACTCGTTCAGGTATGATGCTGGCGTCACAACAAAAGTACACTGTTAGAAATATTTTCTTCAAGAAGATATGGTAGATATGGTATATTTCTAAAATATATGGTGTGTTCACGATATTTTGATTCAGCCTTAATGGGTCATGTTTCTGCTGACTGTGTACTTGGCAGTTTTAAAGGAGGTGCCATGAGGCAAGTTAATGCAAGTATCTATGGATGGACCAGCCGTAAATTGGAAGTTTATTGATCTCCTCATCGCAGATCTTGAAGAAGATCAAATAAGACTAATTGAAATGGGATCATGTGGCTTGCACGTCATTCATGGTGCATTTCAGACGGGCCATAAAGCAAATGGATGGAATGTAAATGGTTATCTTCGGGCTATGTATCACCTGTTTAAAGATGGTCCTGCTCGGCGTGCAGTATATACAGAGGTTACTGGCAGCAAAACTTTTCCAAAGAAATTCTGTGCTGTGAGATGGATTGAAAATGTTGGAGTTGTTGAGCGAGCACTTGAACTTCTACCTAATGTCAAGAAGTTTGCAGACAGTGCCGTGAAATCTAAGACATCATATGCTACAATCACAAGCGCCACTGTAAAAACACTTTCTCGAGACAAGCTGGCTGCAGCAAAAATATCGTTCTTTGCATCAGTGGCTGCCCAGTGTGAGTCCTTTCTGAAGAAACACCAGACACAGGCACCACTTGCACCATATCTTTATGACGAAATTGGACAGTTGTTGCATACACTCATGAAATGGGTTGTCAAGAAATCTATTCTGGTGAAGGCAGAAAGTGTATCACAGTTTGTGAAAATAGATGTTACCAAAAAAGACACCAGATGTAACTATAAGGAAGTGGATGTTGGAGTGGCTGCAACCAAATCTCTGACAGAAGTGAAGTTGTCTGATGCAGAGAGAATGGGTTTCAGGATGGAATGTCTTGAATTTTTGTCATCAATGGTTGCAAAAATTATCTAGAGAAATCTTCTAAAATATGCCGTTACCCATGCAATATCATGCTTGGTACCAAGCACAGTGTGCAGCGTTTGAGTCTAAGCTGAGAAAAGAATGAAGAAAAGAAAATATGACATCTCGACTGTTACTGCAACTTCCCATGTAACATTTGAGTAATTTCACTTCTGCAGCGGTGAGCGTACCTGCATCCGCAGGGAATGGTACAGGAGTACCCACCGAACCGTAGAAGTTCAACAAACGGTCCTTTTTAGGACCAGATTCTTGTAGAAAAATGTACAATATAGGAGTCTGTTAGTCATTTCTGCAATATCATCGGGTGTTCTCGCTTGTCTGCAAAGTCACATTAACAATATCAATGTTTCGTTGTTATTTTGCAAGATTTAGATGTACTCAATGTTGCTAAATTTTTTCTGATATAATTCTGATTTCGTCATGGTACCTGGCACGTTTGACATTAGTATGATTTGTGTTTTGTAAGTTTTATACTAATAAAAAAAATTTAAATGCCAGTACAAGCTGGAAAAGTGTACTTTCTGGACCATTTTCAAAAAGACCGAAGTTAACACCCAAATGAAGAATCAGTTTAATTTCCCAACAAAAATGGAATTCAGAAGTTGTCTAAAGCACGCCGATATATTTTAAGATTCAAATATATTTTGAAGCGGACACAATTTTCTGCTAGTATTGGCATTTTAAAAAGAAGAAAAGAATTGAAAATGATTGCATGTTCACCATGTATAAATCAAAATGGTGATGGAAAGGAGTTGGTGTAGGGGAGGAGGAGCCAACAAAAATAACTCTATAAATTTTTAATTTTGTCTTTACATTCAACAAAATGTCTTTCTTTTTTTGCATTTCTACATGTTTTAAGTGATTTCCAACCCCCCCCCCCCCACTCCCTAAAAAAATGGTGGAGAAAAGAACTTTAACTGTCAGCACTGTTGACATCATATTTAATGAATAAGATATAAGGTTCACTTGAGTGATACAGCAGTATTGGTGGCAGAGGTTTTGCACTCTCCCGAGTGTTCCCCCTCCAGTTGCTCTTATTGTTGTTGATACAATGCGTATCACGGGGTGTTTTTAAGTAAATTTACAATATTCTCATTTGTACTGTACAAGAACCTTGATTTATGAAAGTTTTTTTTTCCAGAAGCAGATTTACCCACAAGATTTATAATAATAGTTGTCATTTATATATGTAATTGTTTATAAAACAAAAAATATATCCCTTCATATCTCATGTTGTTTCACAACAATATATTTATATTTTTCAGTCGTGTTATTCATGTAATCCCCAAATTCCTTTTTACAACATAATGTAGAACAATTATCTCTCCAAAAATTGTTAATATCTATTGAATTTAACTTGAATAAAATTAAAGTCTTAGCATTGTTTCTGATGGAACGACGAGGAAGTTGAAAGTATGATTGACTAAGATAAAAACATTTACAAGAAGAATGTCTCCCTCTTGTGTAGTAGCTGTCCATTACCGTTTGGTTTCTCTCATTAACACAATCATCAAAGATAACGAGGTTCTTTTTTGATTTATCCAAATCTTGTGGAGACGGTATATCATCCGTATTATCACGAAGAATACAAGTTATCGGTTTTGATTTCTTTCTATATCTCTGTGCATCACAAAATAGTTGTATTATATCTTCAATGTTGTAATCATTTAGTTTCTTTTGAAGTTAAAATAAACCTATTATATCTTCTTTTTGAACACCAGCATTAAAACCTCGTGAGAGTAGTTGATACTCAGGTTGAAAACTCGACTTTGTGAAAATTATTAAATTATCATAATCTAAAAAGTTGGGAGTCAGGAGCATCTTTAAAAGTAAGCAGGTTTTTCCACATCCGCTTGAACCAACTATGAGACATCTTAATGAATTTGGAAGAATTTTATGGTTGTTAAATTTTATCTTATTTTCCCAAATGGGTAAAAAATCATTCATTTATATATTTGGAAAACAGGTTATTTCATTTATTATTGGCTTTTTTAGAAACTATATTTTAACCTAAGTTCGAGTTTAATTTCAAGATAATCCATTATTATATTTGTGCAATATTTTGTGTTGATATTTCCCTGAAAATGACAATCGTGAATAATATATAACAACAATCCTTTGAACATTTCTCTAATACGTTCAGTTTCTTCCCTTGTAAGGAAAGGTGTGTTATCACCCTCATACTTTACATTCATTTCTCTAATCAATTGTAAAGTCATTCATTTTTGGTGTAAATTTAAAATAATTATTTTCCTTTTTATATTTTTGATTATCATTAATTAGAACATAATCACAGAATATACATTGTTTATAGGCTTTTAACTCTGTGATAATCCCACTCTAACACATGCAGGACAATTCTCAAGTTTGTCACATGGAGGGAGAATCAGGGAATTCAAGAGGCTCAAAATCTCGCATATTTATAAAGTAAAACTTTATTCAAACTAAAATTTATCTTCAGTATCATCTTAGGTACTTTCACAATCATCTATAAAACTACTTTCATAACTGTCGTTTGAACAGAAACTCTCAGTATCATAAATGTCATTTGAACACAAACTCCCGGGTGTCATCTTCGGTACTTTCACAATCATCTATAAAACTACTTTCATAACTGTCATTTGAACACAAACTCTCAGTATCATAATCACTCTCATCATGGTCAAAATCTTCAGTTGAATAATGACTCGTATTTAATTAGTCGAAAAAACATTACCATCGATATCTATATACTTTTTTTCATTGACAGATTCAACGACTACATTTTTTACATTAAAGGTAATTTTAAAATTATCCTTAACTCCCATTGAACGAAATGTCATTTCACCTGATATATTAACATCCTTTATTTCATCAGGATTTATATCTTTAGGGTTGTTGAAAAAAATACAAAATTTCTCCTTGCATATTACAGATGGTCTTATCTTTTCTTTCTAAAGCTTCATCCATAAGGTTTTTATTGTTTGATACTTTTTCTTGTTTCATTGCTTTTTCTAGTTTTGAATATATTGCCAGAAGGAAAGGAGAAACTTTTGTTGGAGATACTTTAATTGATGTTCTTCCAGGTATACTAAAAGCCCTTCCACTGAAGGAAATTGAAGAACTCATATTACTCGCCATAATTGTTTTTATCCAGTAGTTGTTATATTTATCTTTGTTCAATTTTACATCCTTGACATATTTCTCAGTATCTTTAACAAATGAAGAGATTGATTGAAACTTGTCTTTTATGTCTTGATACATTGTATTTATGAAGTGAAAAAAGTTGGAGGATAAAATGGTTTTAAGCACAGATTCATCAATAAATTAAACGAAATTTTCATCAAGAACATTTTATTTTAGGCTAAGTTTTATTATATAAATATGGTGAATACATCATACTGCGATGTTTGTAATCACGAATATAAATATTATAGAAAACACCTTCAAACCAACAAACACACATTCAATCTTTTCAAACAAATATCTCCACTTGATGAAGAAATAAAACATTGTGATAGATGTGATAATGATATTCTTTTTAAAAATGCTAATAAACACCTTCAATCATGCAAACACAAGAACAACGATAAAAGGGAAGCTAAATTCTCCATTGAAAACACTGATGGGGGCATTTAAAGGGCATATAAAAATAAGATTGTTTCGTTTTCAAGACCCTGGACTATCTTCAATCATGGAAGCTGTTGATATGGTCAAACAAAGTATTGAAACTATAATTAAAAACACTGTAAGTGAAATGAAAACTTTAAATTTTAAATGGGAGTAAAATTGAAAATGGTAAGACAAGACAATGAAACTACTCCGTATATGAGGACAAACCCTCACTTTATCTCATCATTTCAAGATTTTGTTAGATGTGATGTTTACGATGATCTCCAGAGACAAGAACAATATGTTGATAACACTGTAGTCGGTAGTGGATTTACGATTACAAAAATAATCTTTTGAGATATACACATCTTAAAATCAGATCCTCTTCAAACTTCTTCTTATATTGATTTACCAAAAGAGATAGAACTTAATAAATCGGTTGTTAATATTCAAAACAAAGATAATAAATGTTTTCTATGGTCTGTTCTTGCTCACTTACATCCTCCACAATGGAATCCTGAAAGAGTTGAACATTATAAGAAATACGAGAATACATCAAATGTTAAAGATTTAAAGTTTACAATGTCATTGAGAGATGTTCCTAAATTTGAGAAAATGAATAATCTATCTGTTAATGTATATGATTAACAGATACAAACAAAGTTCAGATATTAAAAATTTCAAAAAACTATAAAAAAGATTAAACACACATTGACCTTCTCCACTTCACTTCAAAGGAAAAATCACATTATGCTTTCATCAAAAATTTCTTAAGATTAACCAAATCACACGATATAAGAGAAAATGTAAAACATATCCTTGTAAGAGATGTCTCAACTCCTTTCACACAAAAGAACGATTAAATCAACATTCGAAATATTGTCTTAATCATAAATCAACTGTAATCAATTTACCAAAAGCAGGTTCAAACATATCATTCAAAGATTTTAACAAATCTATAAAACATCCGTTTTTGATATCTGCTGATTTTGAAAGTATCCTTGAAAAGATATATACTATTTCTCCAAATCCAAATAAATCATACACAAATAGATATCAAAAACATACTCCTTGTGGTTTCTGTTATTATATCAAATCAGCTGTTAGTGATGAATACAACAACTTCGAACTTTATAGAGTAGAAGATGCCTCAGAGAAGTTTGTAAGTTGATTGGAAAAAGACTGTATAAGACTAAGAGAAATAATGGTGAAAACCTATAAACCAATGTCAGAAACAAATGGAGAGAAAAAGGAATTTAGAAAGAACAGTATCTGTCATATTTGTGAGGGGAAAGTTGAGGGAGATGTCAAGGTTAGGGATCACTGTCATCTTACTGGTAAATAGAGAGGTCCAGCTCATTCCCATTGCAATATTAATTACAAGCCTCCAAATTTTATTTCTGTCTTTATTCACAATGCTCACTATGACACACATCTATTTATAAATGAACTTTCACAGACATCTGGAGATATTTCTGCCATTCCTAACACAGATCAAAAATCCATCTCATTCACAAAAACAATTTATACATCCCCCATAACCCATATCAGATTTCGTGATACATCCCAGTTTATGTCAAGTCCATTATCTAACTTAGTATCAATTATTAAAAAGTTCCCGAGTCTTGAATCATATTTCTCAAATCAAGAAGAGATTGATCTCTTATCACAAAAGGGAATATATCCATATGACTATATGGATTCATTTGAGAAGTTTAAAGAAACACAACTTCCTTCAAGGGAAAGTTTCTATGGAAAGTTAAATAAAACTCATATTTCCGAGAGAGATTATACACAAGCTAAAAAGGTTTGGGAGAAGTTTAATATAAAGAATCTTGAAGAATATCATGATTTGTATCTTAAAACTGATGTATTGTTATTGGTTGATGTGTTTGAAACTTTTAGAACAGTCTGTCATAATAAAAATTATTATGGATGAGACCCAGTTCACTTTTACCCAGCCCCGGGCTTGTCTTGGAGTTCCATGTTAAAAATGACAAAACAAAATTTGGAATTAATCAGTGATATAGATATGCTTTTAATGATATAGAAGGCTAAAAGAGGGGGAATATCTCAAGTATGTTCCAAGAGATATGCCAAAGCAAATAACGAATATCTTCCTGATTATAATAAGAATGAGGACAACTCTGACCTGATGTATGATGATGCTAACAATTTATATATGGGTGGGCTATGTCTCAATCTTTACCTTATGGAAAACTTAAATGGGTGAAAGAAAAACATTATGAAAAAGTTTTACTTGATATTGTTATCTCCTCTCAAAAAGAATTGGATGAAGCTGAAGTTGGATATTATTTTTGAGGTTGATTTATAATGTCCAGAAGAACTTCATAACAAACATAAAGACCTTCCTTGTGCCCCTGATAAAGAAAGTCCAAGAAAAGAATGGTTCAGTGATTACCAACACTCATTTAATATAAAAGGTAAATCTCCAGAAAAACTACTTACAACATTAAGTGATAAAGAAAGTTATGTTTTATATCAAAGGAACTTGAGACAATATTTATCTGCTGGGTTTAAAGTGAGGAAAATTAATCACATTTTGAAATTTAAACAAAGTCATTGGTTAAATAAATGCATTGATTTTAATACCAATTGGAGAACAGAAGCAAGAACAGATTTTGAGAAGGACTTTTATAAAGTAATGAATAATGCTGTATTTGGAAAGACTATGGAAAATGTTAGGAATTGACAAAATACAAGACTTTCTACATCTTGGAAACAGGCTTCAAAGTTAATTTATAGACCAAGTTTTGAATGAGCGGAGGTGTTTTCAGAGAACTTTTGCGCTATTCATTTGAAGAAAGAGAGTATTGAAATGGATAAACCTATTTATATAGGAAAATCAATTCTTGACTTGTCAAAGTCGTTAATGTATGACTATTACTATAATAATTCAAAATTAAAGTATAAGGATAATGTGTCATTGTTGTATATGGATACAGATAGTTTTATATTAGAAATTAAGACAAGTGATGTATATGAGGATATGATCGATAATATTGATATGTATGATGCAAGTAATTATAAGTCTGATAATATGTTGTCTTCATTAAAGAATAAAAAGGTAATTCGAAAGTTTAACGATGAGTTGGGTGGAAAGGTAATGGGTGGATTTGTGGGTTTGAAATCAAAGTCTTATACTTTTCTGTATATTGATAATAATGACATTGAAAGATGTGATAAGAAGCCAAAGGGAATAAAGAAAAATATAATCAAGGAAACAATAAACTTTAAACATTATTGCAACTGTTTAGTCTTAAAGAAGAGGACAGAAAAATGAATACAATTAGAAGTTATAAACATCAATTATATACAGAAGAGATAAATAAGAAAGCATTAGGAGCTTTTGATGATAAAATATATATTTTAGAGAATGGAATCAAGAGTATCCCTAATGGTTGTAAGTATAAGTGTTAAAGCCCCTGCCATACGCTGGCAAAATCATCAAGGTGTGACAACGTATCAAAATTTATCTAAAATGCTGGCGTATGCTGAACTTATTTTTTTTCTTCAGTTTTGGGCATATAATAGTGTATTCATAATGAGTTGGACGTATGCATAACGTATTGGTAACGTACACAGAACGTTTCGATAACTTATACCAATGAATGCTTAGCGTGTTGTCGGCGTTCACAACTTATGCCCAACGATAGTCTAACTTATGCAAAGCGCGGCAGCGTATCTCCGACGATCACGTGGCGTAGCCTATTAAAAGGCTGCCGCTCGACGATTCAAATCATAACCGCACTCGACTTCGAAGTGTCAACATCACCGTCATGCCGAAGAAAACTTCGAAGAACTCCTCGTTACGTAGTTCCACCATGAGCTGGTCATACATGCCAAACTGCCATCACCTCCCAATCCATGGTCTCACCCAGTTCCTTCTCCTGGCTCTATTGGCACGCAACTGGTACAGTGTCAAATCGATGAGGTCATGTTGATATTGGAGGACAGCTAGTAGGTATTCTTGTCTCAGCCTTGCCGGATCCTCCGTCTCTCGGATGACATGGACATCTGCTCACCATGGAGTCTGGAACACTGACGGGTTCCTCCTGTGAACCACAATTTTATATACCAATTCCCCTAAATGCTCCCAATACGCCATTATACGGGAGCTGTAAGTTGGAAACACGTTCAGTAAGTTCTGTGGTCGTCCGGAGGACGTCAAATACATCTTCATACGTCAATATGCGTTGGAGATACGTTACACATAGGTTCAAAGCACATTACTCATCGGTTAGAAATAAGTTTCGGGTACGCGAGACATTACCTCGACGTATTTCGACTTATGAGTAACTCACAAGTGACGTGTGTCGACGTGTGTCAACGATCGCATCACGTGCCTACAACTTATGTAGGCACGTTATGCCTACATAAGGCCAGCGTATGCGGAGCATGTGTCATACGCCGTATGCCAGCATGCTTCAGCATGCTCTTAACGTATACAAAACTTACCCATAACGTATTCGACGTGTGCCAGCGTATTCGCCAAAGTTTTCATACGTCGGCATATGCTGGCTAAAACGTCAAGGTGTGACCGGCTTTAGAGGCGTCTTTTTACTGATTTATAAATGATAGAACCAAGCAATAACCAAACTAAAGAGTGGAGATGTAATCTGCCTTGGTATTTAAATAGGAAACATAACGAATGTGAGAAACATCAAATAAGTCTTATTGAAGAAATAACTGGGGTAAAAGTAAATAAAACAAATAAGCGGATAAATTTAGTTACAAATAAGTTGGAGGATGTGAAGGAAAATATAAATATCCTTGAATGGACTGAAAACTTTGATGCAAATCAATTGAACAATGGAAAAACAATTTACTACAATCTCAAAATGATATGTGGCTCAGGAGGTGGACAAACAAGAGCATTGAGAGAAGTTTATCATTTTATTTCTGCTCAACAAAGACATAAACCAAGGACTAAGTTCTAAAATAATATTTGCGAATATACTCGATGGTGATGTATGAAATCGGAAAATTAATTTATTACCTCGAAGAGAACATGGACAGATATTTATTGACTCTTTGAATGGAGGGAAAATATAAAAGGAAATCAGTGTGTAATGGGGCAGAGATCGATTTCTTCTTCTGACCCCATGGACCGAGAGTAAGAGGGGGCGGGGGTGGGGGAGAAAATCATTCTCCTCTTTTGACCTGATGGGCCTTGAGTCAGAAAGGTTTCCCCATTCATTTGAATGGGAGGGGGAGGAATCGATCTCCTGTTTCGGGGTTTAATTCATCGAGTTTATCCCATTTTCCCCATTCATTTGCATGGATGCCTCAGAAGCCCCATTATTCCTCTACTAACGTGAATTACATGTGTGCGCTGCGAGTTATTTTGGAGTTAGTTTTTTTAATAATCCCCAACAAGAACATCCTGCTTCGTTCTGCCACCCAACCAAACCTCCGCGCACCGACTCGATTATCCATGTGTTTTTGGCTGAAGGCGTGGGCGGAGCTTTCATCGCCTCAGATCGAGGCACCGCTCCGAAGAAGGGCAGGGAGTGTTTCCTCCAGCCAATGGACGAAGAGCGAGCAAAGCCGAGGCGCTCCAGCCAATGGGAAGTCAGAAGGCCAGAAACAACGACAGAGCCTCTTCGGGGGGCGGGCCACCGACACGCCCCCCCCCGTCCAATGGGAGGCAGAGTTACCTCAGGACGGATCCCTCCCACCTCGCAGGAGGGGTTCAATAATTGTCGGTGCGATCTGTCTGGGTCGTCTCGTCTGGTCTGCTGGCCATCTTCCATGTTGGTGCTAGTTGGTGTCTGCCACTTCGTCTTGGTTCCTTGGTGCTTGGTGCGAGATTTTCCGTGTGGGTTCGAATCCCACCATGGTGGTTGGAGCGTCCGATCTTCCCAATCCCCGTCCACAAGAATCCCGAGCTCCACAAGAGCAGGTCGGCAGACCATGCGAACGCGGCCAGGTACCAGCAGAACTCTGACCCTCCAGTTCGCCTATCCTCCCGGGCTGGAGGTCAGAATAAAGGCCGGCTCCATTTTCTTTTGGTGTGTGTGGCACCAGTCTGTGAAGTAGAAATTGTATAAGTGTCGATTGCTCATTGTACATTGCATTTTTCTTCATGATAACTCTGCTCTGTGTCTCCCTCCCTTGTAAATAAATATCTGTTAAATGTTCCAGTTCATTTCCTGTCGATTCTATCATTGACCCAGCATGGTTCGGGCTTGAGAATTGGTGAGGCAGTTTGTGCCATAAGTTGTCATTTGGACCGGCGCAGCTCTGGTAATTCCCGCTTGGTTCAGCCGGACCCGAGTGGGTCAATGCGACTCGGTTCGGACAGAGTCGGCTGAGGGTGTGGTTTCCCCGGTAGTTAGACGACGTGGGTACTTTGGTATACAGTAATCCCCCGTTTCTCGTGGGGGTTACGTTCCAAACCTCCCCGCGCTAAGTGAAAATCCGCGATGAATGGACGCCTCCCCCAAAAATCGATTCTTCTGGTCTGGTCGTTTTGCGAGTGATTGGGTTTGAGGTGCCTGAGATCGACCAGTCTGGTCTGGTCGGTTTGACAGTGATTGGGTTTGAGGTGCCGGAGATCGACTAGTCTGGTCTGATCGGTTTTGAGGTGCTGGGTATGAGCAGTGCTCGTCCAACGGCGGCAAACCTTTTACCTTCCCGAAGCATGTATTGAGCACCTTTACCTTAACCTTCTCCTGGAGCGTCCCAGGACCTTCCTCTGGTGCTTCGGTTCCTTGCCAGAAGCCTTAGAAGGTGCAGGGCGATTGGGCAGCATCGTGGGGCTTGGAGAAAAAACGTAGAAAATATTCGAAGTTCACAAGCGAAACTTTGTCTCGTGCCTTGTGTGACTGGTCGAGCACCACGCGTTATAATTTATTGCTTAAATAATTTATATTTTATATATTGTTGTGGTTACCAGATTCGCAAACCACCATTCAGGTCCCTTAGGTGAGGTATCTCGGTAAGTGCATGTGTAGTTAGGCCCAAACCCGTTGTCTAGTGGGAATACATGTCATTTATACGTGCTGCGACTCTTCAGGATAGCCGTTTTTCTTTTACTATCTTTATTTTGGACCAATCGCCACCATCACAACCACAACAACAACCACCAACCACAACGCCGCTTCACCACAACCGCCATGACCTTTACCGTCACAACTCGCCACCATCGCATCACCGTCATCTCGCGCCACTCATGGGCACCGATGCTGGACTCGTGTAGGGCGCACGTTGAACAGCGTGTACAAAATCACGGATTTTCTGCTTCAAAAACGGATCAAAAACGACACACGCCCACTTTTTGCCGTCCAATCGGTGAGCGAGGGGCGATTTGGCCCCGCCTCCAGAACGATCGATATATGCAAATTTGTGGATCAAAAAGCCTTCACGCCCACTTTTTCTCGGGCCAATGGGGAGCGAGGTGAAAGGTCAAAGGGAGGGGGTCAAAGGCAAAGTTACGGGGGGATAAAAGGACGGTGTTCGTCAGTCAGAGAGAGTCGCAAACAAGAACGGGTCGGAGAGTCAAGAAGAGGAGAGTCGGAAGCAGAGGGTCAAGACTTCGCGGGCGGTGGAGCTGCTCGTCGTGTGTGTTGGAGTCGGAACGGAGGGGACGGAGCTGTGGAAAGACGGCGACACCAGACGAGGGGTGCTCGCGTCGTGCAGGAAGCTGCACCCGAGGGAGGCCGACAGCGCGACCTGGCCGAGGTGGAGACGCTCGTCGCACATAATAAAGATCCTCTATACCCCGAGCATCAGCAACCCCCTCCTGTTTCCCCCCGCGCTGAGATAGTGCGACCAAGGGGGCCCCGTTCCCACCCCCTGCCAGGCACTGTCCACGAGGCCCGCGGGTTGCGGGGCCATCGCCGCTCCGCGTCTCATCACCAGACGGGTAGGCCCGACCCGGTCTCGGCCCCAGGCCTACCTCATTCTTGGGGTATTTCTTTTCCTTGGTTTTGGGTATGTGTTGTCGGCGCCGTCTGTGAAGTAGAATTATATAAGTGTTGCCGTGTGCTCGGTAGTCGGTATTAGCTCTGCACTGTGTTTTCACTTTTATGTTTGCTTTTTGTGTAAATGGAATTGTGTTTTCTTTTTTTTGTGTGCATTTGGTGGAATTGTATTTGTGTGCTTTCCGTTCGTCGCGAATAAATGTGCTTTATTGTTGAACTGTTCTCCCGCTTCGCTTCGTCTTTTCTCCCATTGAACCCTCATCTTGCTTCACGTAAAGGGTTGGTAGTGGGCTGAGTACGCCCGATAATTAATCGAACCGTCGAGGTCGACGATAACACCGCTCGGTTATTCTGATAGTACGGAACGGGTCGCTTAAGTGGCCCGTGTCCGAAGTCGACCTGCGGCGAGGTGCGATCGCCCGGTCTACCCTCCGCGTGGGTACTTAGGTAGTTCGAATTTGGCGAGCAACCCTATCCCACGCGGGGGCTGATTGGCTCGATCGCGGTGAGACCGAAAGGTCCACCCGTGACTGGTTCCCGGCGTTAGTCCGAGAGGGTCACGACTGGATTGTCCGTCCGGTGGGCGACGTGCCGCGATTCGAGTTACGTGGCCGTTCGCACGCCGGCGGGCGCGAAGACCGTTACACTGGTGTCAGGAGTGGGATACAAATTCATCGCCCTCCTCGCGGCACTGGTATTGGAGAGCGGGACAACAGGCTCTCCTGTCTCCAGCGAAATTCACGGGAATCGGTCCAGGGGTGAGAGAAGCGACCCCCGATTCCCTCCAAATTACGAGCGAGCAAATTAACCCTTCACGAGAAGCAAGATGGCGTCTCAAGGCGAGCGGGAGCCGGGGGTATTAGAAATGGATGTAGAATGTGTAGAATCCATGGCTCAGGATGGAATCCCCGAGCAGGAAATGTTGATTGCGCAGGAACACGGACTCGCCCAACTGAACCCAGGGCCCGAGGTGGGTGCGGCAGCGGCCGCGGTGTATGACACCTCCCCCCCCCCTCTCCACCAAGACCCTTCCCCAACCCTTGCCGAAACGGCTCAGCTGAGTGCATCCAACATGGCCCAGCTATGCGCCATGCTGGCGGCAATGAACGAAAAGATGAATGCGAAAATGATCGAAAAGATGGATGCGAATACACAACAAATGAACAAAAAGATGGATACAAATACAAATGAAATGAACAAGCAAATGAATGAAGTGAAAACGACGATGGATGCGAATACACAGCAAATAAACGGAATGGAAGCAAACATGAAAGAAGAAATGAAAAAGCTGCGGGGTGAGACGCAGAACATGGGCCGAAGCCTGCAGGCGGGCATGAAGGCCGTGACCGGGGAGATAAAAATGGCGACTCCACGTGTGGGAGCAAACGAGCTGGGTGGGGGTGCAACGGCTGACAGGCCCGCGGTGGAGGCGGGTGAAAAAATACCTGTGGAACGTGTTGGGCGAGGGTCGTGACGATGACCGAAAGGGAAAAATTAAATGGGGAGACCAAAAAGTGTGAGACGAGACACGAGGAGACGACAACAGAAATAATAGTTGAGACAAGGGAGGTAAAGGGTGAAGAGTTGGCAGAGACAGGGGAGACAGAAAAAATAGAGGGAAGACTACACGATGAAGACGGGGTAAGTGACGCACACACACACACGGAGGAAGTGGAGGATAATGGGGGTGAGCTCGCGGAGCGTGCAGGGACCCGGTGCGAGCAGCGGGATGGCCTCCTCCAGGAACGAGAGGAGGGAGTATGCCCCCTTGAGGCGAGTCACGACCAGGTGAGTTCGGTCGTGCTTTGCCAGGTCGAGGGGAGGAGTCCTGTGGACGGGTGCACGGAGAGCTTGGGGGGTATAGAGGCCCCGGAGACCCTTGTGGGGACACAAATCCCCAGTGTGGTTGTCCCTGTGTGTGTGGTGCAAGGCGTGAGTGCGTCCCCGTGTGTGGAAGCGACCCCGTGTGTGAGTGGTGTGGTGGCGATGGTGCCAGAGTGCGTGCTTCCCAGCACGCCGGGTGTGGATGGGGCACCGTGTGTGGAAGAGGCCGTGTGTGTGAGTGAAACGGCCTGTATGAGTGAGGCACCGCGGGTGAGTGCCCCCGCGTGTGTGGGTGAGGCACGGAGTGTGAGTGAGGCACCGCGGGTTAGTGCCCCCGCGTGTGTGGGTGAGGCACCGTGTGTGTGAGTGTCGCCGTGTGTATGGATGAGGCACCGCGGGTGAGTGCCCCCGCGTGTGTGAGTGAGGCGCGGAGTATGGCTGAGGCACCGTGGGTGAGTTCCCCCGCGTGTGTGAGTGAGGGACGAGTGAATGGAGCACCACGTGTGAGTGGTATGGGTTATGTAAGGGAGACCGTGTGTGTGAGAGAGCGGTATGAGAGGGAGATGTCGGTCGGCATGCGGGAGCACGCAGCCGCGTCTCCCCGTGTGAATGTGATGGAGTGGACTGT